>NC_091553.1:47900209-47902709 GCF_042767895.1 Penaeus vannamei
ATTCATCTATATATTTATCTGTATATTTATTTATTTTCTTATGTATTTCTCTAGATATTGATTGATTTATTTACTTACTCATTTGAATATTTATCTATTTACAAATTTATCCTTCTATTTATTAATTTATCTATCTATCTTTTCCTTTACCTGTCTATCTATCTATTTCTCTTTCTATCAGTCTATCTATCTATCTATCTGCCTATGTATGTATGTATGTATGTATCTCTCTGTCTGTCTGTCTGTCTGTCTGTCTGTCTGTCTGTCTGTCTGTCTGTCTGTCTGTCTGTCTGTCTGTCTGTCTGTCTGTCTGTCTGTCTCTGTCTGTCTGTCTGTCTGTGTATCTTTCTATCTATCTACATATTTACCTATTCATCTATTTCTCAATTTATCTGTCTATCTTCTTCATTCATTTATATTTCTTTTATCTCTATCACAATCCCCTTTGACCTACCACGACCCCCCCCCTTCTAATCCCCTTTGAGTGAGTGAGAGTGAGAGAGAGAGAGAGAGAGAGAGAGAGAGAGAGAGAGAGAGAGAGAGAGAGAGAGAGAGAGAGAGAGAGAGAGAGAGAGAGAGAGAGAGAGAGAGAGAGAAAGAGAGAGAGAGAAAGAGAGAAAGACCAACAGAGAGACAGAGAGAGAAAGACCAACAGAGAGACAGAGAGAGAAAGAGAGAATACACCATTTCTCATCCCCTTTGACCTCCCCCCTCCCTTCCCCTCCCCTCTGACCTACCACGCCCCCCTCCCCTCCCCCTTCCCCTCCCATCCCCTCTCGACCTCCCCACCCCCTTACGAGACCTACCATCGCCGCCACCTTGGCCTTCTCGTTGACCATCTTGACCTCCTCCTCGTACTGCTTCTTGAGGTTGGTCATGTTGGCCTGCAGGAGGGCGTTGTTGGCCTGCTCCGCCTCCATCTCCTCCTTCATCTTGATCATCTTCTGCTCGTACTCGCGGCGGACCTTCTCCCGCTCCTCCTCCAGGGCGCTCTCGTCCGGGGCCACCACGGAGACCACGGCTGGAGGGGGTGGGGAAGGGAGGGTGGAGAGAGGGATGGGGTAGGGGGAGAGGGGAGAGGGAGGGGAAGAGAGGGGTGGTGAAGGGTGGGGAGAGAGAGGGGTGGAGAGGGGAAGAGGGATAGGGGGAGAGAGGGAGGGGTGGAGAGAGGGGAGAGGGTGGGGAAGAGGGGTGGAGGGTGAGGAGAGGGTGGAGAGAGGGGAGGGGGAAGAGGGAAGAGGGGGAGGGATGGGGTAGGGGTAGGGGGAGGGTGAGGAGAGGGTGGAGAGGGTGGGGAAGAGGGATGGGATGGGGGAGAGGGAAGGGAGGGGGAGGAGGTGAGGGGGTGGGGGAGATAGGGAGGGGTGGAGAGAGGGGAGGGGTAGGGGGGTGGAGGGTGAGGAGAGGGTGGAGAGAGGGTGAGGAGGGGGAGGGAGTGGAGAGAGGGGGGGTGGAGAGAGGGGTGGAGAGAGTGGGAGGAGGTGAGGGGGGGGAAGAGGGAGGGGAGAGAGGGGAGGGGAAGAAGGGGTAGGGTGGAGGAGGGATGGAGGAAGGGTAGGGAGGAGAGGAAGGGAAAGGGAAGAGGAGGAGGAGGAGTTGAAAAGGAGAGGGGGAAAGAGGAAGAAAAGGAGAAGGGGAGAGAGGAAGAAGGAAAGAAGGAGGAAAGAGAAGAAACAGGGGAGACGATAATAAAAGGAGGGGGAGGGGGATAAGAACAATAGGGCAAAAAAACGGGGAATAAAGAGAGAGAGAAGGGACGGGATAATTGGATAAATAGGATTTGGAAGAGAGAGAAAAAAACAACGTCATGCGATGTAAACCAAAACAATCAAGAAAAAAAACATTAATTTCTAAACAATTTAAAAAATTACACACGGATCTACTCGTCCAAAGAACAAACAAAGATCTCAATTCTAACCGTGATTTTTAATTAAAAAAATAATCACTAACACACCATTATCCTAAATATAATTTTTGTGCATCATAAATCACCATTAATAACCATCTGACACTAAATCACAAAATGTAATTGAATACAACAAACATTTTACAAAAAAAGTGAAATTGAAACATCTTTAAAAAATTAAGTTGAATCATCTTTAAAAAATGAAGTTGAGTCATCTTTAAAAAAAATGGTTGAATAATCTTTTGAAAAATGAAGTTGAAACATCTTTTAAAAAATGAAATTGAATAATCTTTTAAAAAATGAAATTGAATCATCTTTAAAAAAATGAAATTGAAACTTTAAAAAAATAAAGCTGAATCATTAAAAAAAATTAAATGTCTTAACTTTCTCAAAGCGTCTTGGAAATTCTCTCCCAAGATGTTCGAGCGCGAATAAAATGCTCTACAAATACTGCTTTAAACAGACAGACAAATACTCTCTATGTACAGCACATGACACTAAATACAAATTGCAGAAATACTGAAGCTTCAAAAACGTTTTTTTTTCTGTCTCCATTTCACGCCGCTGTTGGTTTGTATGTATGAACGTATCTGT
>NC_091553.1:47907709-47912709 GCF_042767895.1 Penaeus vannamei
GCCCACGCCCGAACTCACGAATGCGCTCTATAATGACTCGAAGCGCGAGGATACGGTCTATTGTGGACTTACCAGGAGTGAATCAACCTTTAACAGTTCAGCTGGGATGCCGCATATACCCGCTGCTTTGCCACTCTCCAGCTTGGAGATCGCCCCCCTAACTTCAGTCAGGGCGGGCGATGTCCATCCTCACCAAACACACTCCCACCTCCACCCACACCATCACCCCTGCCAACACCCTCACCCCCACCCATCCCCATCCCCCACCCCGAACCACCCCCCAAACAACAGCCCTCTCCAACTCACTCGTCTCCTGGACGCCCTGCTGCTCTAGAAGCGACTTCAACTTCTGAATCTCCTCCTGGTACTCGCGCAGCATGGCGTCCTTCGGGTCCTCGTTAATCTTGGGCTTGTTCTTGATATTCTTGGCCCGGTTGGCGTAGCGTAGCGTGCTCAGGGTCTCGTCGTAGTTGTTGTCGGCGGGGCTCAGGCAGGCCACCATCAGGGTCTTGGTGTTGCCGCCGAGGGAGTCCTGGGGGAGCATGGAGGAGTGAGAAGGGAGGGAGGAGGATTGAGAATGAAAGGAGGATAAAAGTGGAAAGAGGGAGGGAAGGAGGGAGGAAGAGAGAGAGAGAGAGAGAGAGAAATAGAGAAACAGAGAAACAGAGAGAGAGACAGATAAAGAGAAAGAGAGAAGGTAAAAAGAGCGAAATAAATACATAAATAAATAGCTAGACTGACAACAATCAACAAATGAACAGATAGATAAACAGATAAACAACCAGACAGACAAACAAAAAAACGACGTACCTGGAGTAACCGCGTGAGCTTGGAGTCCCTGTAAGGAATGTGCTTGCTCTTCCCGTCCACCAGCGCCGAGATCACGTTCCCGAGGGCGCTGAGGGACAGGTTGATCTTCGTCGCCTCCTTCAGGCGGTCCCCCGTGGCTCCTGGGTGGGGGGGGGAGGGGGTAGGAAGAGGAAAAAGGGTCGTTAGAAGTAAAAGGGAGTTGTTAGGAAGTAAAGGAAGTCGTTGGAAGTAGAGGGAAGTTGTTAGAAGCAAAAGGAATCGTCGTTAGAGTCAAAGAAAGTCGTTAGAGGCAAAGGAAGTCGTTTAGAAGCAAAAAAAAAGTCGCTAAAGCCAAAGGACGTAATTAAAGTTAAAGGAAAGTCGTTAAAGGTAAAGACAGTCGTTAGAAGCAAAGAAAGTCGTTAAAGGCAAAAAAAAGTCGTTAAAGACAAAGAAAGTCGTTAGAAGCAGATCAGTGTAAAAAAAGTTGATTGGGATGTCGGGTTGTTTTTACTGTTAGATGCCTTAGTGGGTTTGTTTGCTGGATTTTTTTTTTACAGATTTTGAAGTCCTTAAGGAAGTCGTCAGCGGGGTCGTGATGGAGAATACTTTTGGTTTACTTTGACTTTGTAATAGAAAACACTTTTAGAGTACTTAGTATTAGGCAGGGGGACTAAAGGAATAGAGTTTATTTTAAATAAGAATAGTGTGCTTGTGACGAAGAATACTTATAGTTTGCTTGAAAGAAGTTAGTAAGAATATAATAGAAAATACCTTTAGTTTACTTTGAACAATCTATTGAGATAAGTTAGTGATAAAAATGTAATTTAATTTGAACGAGTTAGGGGGATTGTAATAAAAAACGCTTTTTAGTTAATGAGATTATGATTAAAAAAAACACTTTTGGTTAGAATATTAGTTTGTAATATGATATACTTTTAGTTTATTTACAACAGGTTAAGTGAGTTTGTACTAGAAGATACATTTAGTCTACTTAGAACAAGTTAGTGGGTTTGTAACAGAAAAAGACTCAGATTACTGGTACTTAGAAATGGTTGTGACTAAAAATACTTTTAGTCTACTTAGAAGGTACTGAGATTATAACAAATACACTTAGTTTACTTAAAACGTTGATTGGCATATGGCAGACAATACCTTCAGTGTCTTTAAAATTGGTTAGAGGATTGATAATGAAATATACTTATGATTAACTTAAAACAGGGAGAGGGACTTTGTGAACAAATAAATGTTTTGTTTTAACTAAGACGTGAGTCCCTTTTTTAGGTGAAAGGAAACACAATACCTCCACTCCACCCTTTCCTCTCCATTCCCCAGCAAGCTTTCCCCTCCCATCCCCCCACCATTTAACCACCCCTTCCCCGCCCTCCCATCCCCCTACTCCCCCTTCCCCATCCACTTCCCACACCTCCCTTATTTTCTCGCCTCTAGTCACCTCTCCCCTTCCTTCTCTCCTCCCCACACTCCTACACTCCTCCTCCCACCCATCCCTCATCCCCTCTCCCTCCCCACTCCAACCCCCTCCCTTCCCTCCTATCCCCCTCCCACCTCCCTCCCCACTCCCTCCCCTCCACGCCAGATCCACTCCCCCTTCCCAGCTCCTCCCACCCCCTCCCTATCCCTTTATCTGTCCCCTCACCCTATCCCTCACACCCCTCCCTATCCTCTGTCACCTCACCCCTTTACCCCAACACCACCCATCCCCTTCCCTCCTTCCTCACCTGTCTTGGCCTGCCTCTCGGACCCCGCCAGATCCACTCCCCTTCCTACCCCACTCCATCCTCACCCCTCCCCTTCCCATCCCCCTCCCCCTCCCCCTCCCATTCCTACCACCCCCTCCCTATCCCCCCATTACCCCACTCTCCCATCCCACTTCCCCTCACCCCTTACCCACCCTCCTCCTACCCTATCCCCCCTACCCTCCCTCCCCTCTCCCACCCACCCATCCCCATCCCCATCCCCTCTCTCCCCCTTCCTCCACCTGTCTTGGCCTGCCTCTTGGACCCCGCCAGATCCAATTCCCCTTCCCACCCACCCCATCCCTCCCCCTATCCGTCCCTCAACCCTACTCCGTCCCTCACTCCTACCCCACCTCCCATCCCACCTCTCCCTACCCTAACCCCCTCCCCACTAACCCTCCCATTCCTTACCACCTTCCCCTATCCCCACCTCCCCCTACTCCACCTCATCCCACCTCCCTACCCTATCCCCCTACCCCCCACCCTTCCCACCCCTCCCACACCCCACCCACCATTCCCACCCATCCCCTCTCCCTCTTTCCTCACCTGTCTTGGCCTGCCTCTCGGACCCCGCCAGATCCACCAGGTTGAGCTTGCCGCTGCGGATGGCGTCCGTTTCCCCCGTGGTGTCCATCATCTCCAACGTGATGGTGAAGATGGAGTGCGAGCGAGAGGAGTCGGCGTTCATGAGGGTGGCGCCGACGGAGCGGTTCTTCCATCCGCGGTCCATCAGCTCTTCGCACTCGCCCGTGTTGTGGACGGGGTGCTGGGACAGGCCTGGGGGGGAGGGGGGAGAGAGAGGGGTTAGTTGTGGGGGAATGAGGGGTTAGTGGGGGTGAGAGGGAGGTTAGTTGGGGGTGAGAGGGATTCCTCGCACTCGCCCGTGTTGTGGACGGGGTGCTGGGACAGGCCTGTGGGGAGAGGGGAGAGAGAAGAGGGGTTAGCTGGAGGTGAGAGAGAGAGAGAGGGGTTAGTTGTCAGGGGGTGGGGAGAAGAGAGAGAAGAGGGGTTAGTTGTGGGGTGAGAGAGAGAGGGGGTTAGTTGTGGGGGGTGGGTGGGAGGAGAAGGGGTTGAGTGAGGGTGCAGAGAGGAGGGAGGGTGAGAGGGATTCCTCGCACTCTGCCCCGTGTTGCCCCCTTGGACGGGGTGCTGGGACAGGCCTGGGGGGAGGGAGGGAGGGAAGGGGTTAGGTTGTGGGGAGGGGGACAGGGTTGGTGGTGAGGGAGGGATTGAAGTTAGTTAAGGGGTGAGAGAGGGGATTCCTCGCACTCGCCCCGTGTTGTGGACGGGGTGCTGGGACAGGCCTGGGGGGAGGGGGGAGAAAGAGGGGTTAGTTGTGGGGGGGGGTGGGGGTAGGGAGAGAGGTTAGTGGGGGTGAGGAGGGAATTCCTCGCACTCGCCCGTGTTGTGTTGTGGACGGGGTGCTGGGACAGGCCTGGGGGGAGGGGGAAGAAAGAGGGGGTTAGTTGGGGGGTGAGAGGGATTTCTCGCACTCGCCCGTGTTGTGGACGGGGGTGCTGGGACAGGCCTGGGAGGGAGGGGGGAGAAAGGGAGAGTGGTTAGTTGTGGGGGAGAAAGAGGGGGTTAGTTGTGGGGGGTGGGAGAGAGGTTGAGTGGGGGTGAGAGGGATTTCTCGCACTCGCCCGTGTTGTGGACGGGTGATGCTGGGACACGGGACCTGGAAGAGGGGGTTAGTGGGGGTGAGAGAGAGAGAGAGAGAGAGAGAGGGGGTTAGAGTTGGGGGGTGGGAGAGGGGGTGGTTAGTTGGGAGGGAGGGGAAGGGAGAGTGTTGTGGACGGGGTGCTGGGACAGGGCCTGGAAGAGGGTTGGTGGGGGTGAGAGAGAGAGATTGGGAAGAGTGGTTAGTTGGGGGGTGGGAGAGGGGAAGAGGAGGGGGAGGGGAAGAGGGGAGGGAGAGAGAGCTGTGGACCGGGTGCTGGGACCAGGCCTGATGGGAGGGGGGAGAAAGAGGGGTTAGGGTGTGGGGTGGGGGAGGGGTTAGTGGGGGTGAGAGCAGGGATTCCTCGCACTCGCCCGTGTTGTTGGACGGGGTGCTGGGACAGGCCTGGGAAGAGGGGGTTGGTGGGGGTGAGAGAGAGAGAGAGAGGTTAGTTGTGGGGGGGAAAGAGGGGTTAGTTGTGGGGTGGGAGAGAGGGGAGGGGGAAGGGAGAGTGTTGTGGACGGGGTGCTGGGACAGGCCTATGGGGGAGGGGGGAGAAAGAGGGGTTACTTGGGGGGTGGGAGGGAGAAAGATTGGAAGGCGGGAGGGTGGGGGATAGGAAGGGTAATAATGACAATAATAATAATAATAATAATGATAATAATTTAGGGTTTGCTCTGACAGGCTCTTGTGACATCAGTCAAATTGTAGCTTGTCTGTTCATTGTGCTTCTGAACCACCCCCTACGTGCGAGGAAAGGCCGGTGTTATCTTTAGAGGGAGGGAAGGAGGGTG
>NC_091553.1:47915209-47922709 GCF_042767895.1 Penaeus vannamei
CGACGTTTAAATTCTTTCTTGTTTATTTTTGCGTCTGTTATAAAAGCTTTGAATAAATTACTTCGGGATAAAAGTGGGTTTATTGCACGGAATGAAAATATACAATAGGTTTATTGCCAGGCAGACTTGGGGCAGTTGTCCAGGTCACAAAATGGGCACAATATAATTTTCATTTATAGAGGATATAGTCTGAATTTTCTTCAGATTTAAAAAACGGAAGAAATGTTACAAGAATTTTAATGAGGATAATTATTTGCGCTGAACCAAACAAAAATAGAATATACAGTCTCATCGCCATTCCAAGATCAAGAGAAAGAAAGTGTCCAAGAAAAAGGGTTTCTTTCACCCCTTTGAGACCCCCAGGACACCCCCCCCCCCCGTAGTTGCGCGCCTGGTATAGTTTCTGCATGATAAAACTTTAGATCTCTACGTAACTTATTATGTTGCGGGGTAAAAAAAAAATAATAATAATAAATAAAAATAATAATAATAATAATAATAATTCCCCACGGGATGCCTAATAAGGTTTAAGACTAAAACATAATGATTTTTGATGTAGTTTGAAGTGTTCAGTCTGGTTCCATTAAGTTCTGAATAATCCATTGACTCAACATGGAATTACACTCTCTATCTACTTTGCATTCCATTTATGTACTTTTTCTTTATTTACTTTTTTCCTTTCTCTCTCTTTCGCTTTTCTTTTCGCTTCTCTCTTTCTCTCGATTACGTTTTTCCTTTTTTATTTTACTTTCTTCCATTCTCTTCCTTTTTTACTCCTTTCCTTTCTTCTTTTCTCTTCCTTCTCTTTTTTTAATCTTTATTCCCAATTCCAATATCCACTTCCTTCGCGAATCGACAAAAAAAAAAACTATACAATTCATGGCACTCATTTTAACTCGTATAATCGACCCACCATCTTGATTCTTGGCACAGATTGGCTCTGGCATACGCGACGACTGGCATATGACAATGACAACGGTCTCCTGTATCAAATATTCGATAAAATCCATCAGATGCAGCTATGTCAGTCTCACTGTCATGAATAATACAGCAACACTTGACATTTAAAAGAATAAAAAATATACATTAGGCACCGATTTCACGTCACTGGGTCAATACTTACGAAATGGACATATTTTATGGTATCTATATTTTTATTTTATTTTATGGTAGCTATGATATCTTTTTTTAATGTTTTTTTCTGGTTGTTTAACGATCTCTTATATGTATATTTACACCCGTTGCAAATTTGATTTAAAAATATATATAAAATTATTTATTCAAGATGCAATATCATTGAATTAAGTTCTTTGGACGAAAAAAAATAAGATGTATTTTGAAGTGAGACGAGAAACTTCAAGAACAAATAACGAGCGTAAAAAAAGATTATATAATTATCCTTTTAGGTTTGTATAAGCTTTATAAAGTACACAAGAGATTGGGTCTTAAAGTCGAGATTCGTTTACAGTCCGCTGAAGGTCATTGCATGAATGTGCAATACCTTGACCTTCTTTCTCCGTTAAATAAAGAATGGTTTGTTCTGGAAAGTTTTCTTCGTTCGTAAAAAAAAAAAAAAAAAAAAAAAATCTTCCTGGAGGTTTCTTCTTCTTCTTCTTCTTCTTCACCTGCTTCTCATTCTTCTTCTTCTTCTTCTTCTTCTTCTTCTCCTCCTTCATCTTCATCTTCATCATCATCTTCTTCTCCTCCTCTTCCTCCTCCTGCTTCTCATTCTTCTTCTTCTTCCTCTTCTTCTCCTCCTCCTCCTGCTTCTCATTTTTCTTCTTCTACTCCTCCTTCTTCATCTTCTCTTCCTCCTCCTTCTCCTTCTTCTTCTTCATCTTCATCTTCATCATCTTCTTCTCCCCCTCCACCTCCACCTCCACCTCCACCCCCCCTCCCCCTCCTCCTCTCCTCCACCTCCTCCCTCCCCCTCATCCTCCTCCTCCCCCTCTCCTCCCTCCTCCTCCTCCTCCTCCCCCCTCTCCTCCTCCTCCCCCTCTCCTCCTCCTCCTCCTCCACCTCCTCCTCCTCCTCCTCCAACCCCTCCTCCTACTCCTCCTACCCCTCCTCCTCCTCCTCCCCCCCCCCACACTTTCTTTCAGCGAACTTCATATACGTCATGGCGGGTTATTTTGGCGGGAAAACAGAAGCAAACAGCCAGGACAGTCGTTTGAGCCAAATAATTGCTTCTTATCCCAGAACAATTATCCAATTAGCTAAGAAGTTGGCGAAGGGGCTGAGGTACTTCAAGCACAGAAGCTTGAATTCTCTTCCTACCCTCCCCTTTCTCTGCTATGTATGCGTTTATCTTCCTTTTGCTCTATCCATTGTTCTGTTATTTTTTTTCTCTCTCCCTCTCTCTCCTTCATTCTAGGATTCATTTTTATTCTTCTTTCTACCTCATTCTATTAATTTTCTCTTCTTTCTACCTCATTCTATCATTCTTTTTCTCTCCTTCTCTCCCTCATTCTATCGTTCCGTTTCTCTCCCTCTCTCCCTAATTCTAGAATTCATTTTCTCCCTCTCTACCTCATTCTATTATTTTTTCTATCCTCCTCTCTCTCATTCTATAATTTCTTTTTCTCTCTTCTCCCTCATTCTAGTATTCTTTTTCTCTCATTTTCTCCTTCATTCTAGCATTCCTTTTCTCTCACTCTCTCCCTCATTCTAGAATTCATTTTCTCTCCTCTCTCCCTCATTTTATCAACTTTTTTTCCTTTTCTCCCTCAATCTAACACCTCCTTCACCCTCTCTCCCTCCTTTTATCACCCCTTTCCCTCTTTCTCCTTTCGCTAACGAATCTATCCCCCCTCCCCCTTCCTACCCCCCGCCCCCGTGACCTTGCCTACCGAGACACGCGAAAGACACGTGACCTCAGTCGAAACGAGGGGGGTGAGGGAGGGGAAGGGAGAGAGTGGGGAGGGAAGGGAAAGGGAGAGAGGGGAGGGGAAGGGAAAGGTAGAGAGAGGGGAGAGGAGTAAAGGGGAAGGAAAGGGAGGGGGAGAGAGGGGAAGAGGAAGGGGAAGGGGAGGAGAAGAGAAGTGAGAGGAGGGGTCCAGAAGAAAGGGGAAGAGAGGGAAGAGTGGGGTTAGGGGTCCAGCAGCGTGGGGAGAGAGGGAGAAAGGATTGGAGAGAGGAGTGGGGTCAGCGATCCACAAGAGAGAGGGAGAGAGAGGGAGGAGGGAGGAAGGGGGGGGGGCCAGGGACCGTCGCGTGTCGAATTGTACTGGAACGACCTCGCTGGACCCCCCCCGCCCCCTCCCCCGAACCCAAACCAACCCTCACCCTCCCCTCCCTCCACCCCCTTTCTTCCTTCTCCTATCTCCGCTTCCTCGGTCTCTTTTTTCTTCCTTTTTTCCTTTTTCCCCCTTCCTCTTCCTCCTTTTCCTCCTCCTCCTTCCTCCTTTTCCTTCTCCCTTCCTTCTTCTCCCCCTCCTTCCTTTCTTATCTCCTTCTTCCTCTCCCCTCCCTTCCCCATCCTGCTCTTCCCTCTTCCACTCCTCGTCCCTAACACCCCCCTCTCCCACCCCCTCCCATCCCCCTCCCTCCTCCTCCCATCCCCTCCCTCCTCCTCCTCCCATCCCCTCCCTCCTCCTCCTCCTCCTCCTCCTCCCTCCTCCTCTTCCTCCTCCCTCCCTCCTCTTCCCTCCTTCCTCTCTCCTCCCCCCTTCCCTCCTCCTCCCTCCTCCTCTTCCTTCCAGAGTCCTTGTTAAATTATGTAGTTGATCGATAAGCGACTTGTAGCATGCGAGACAGAACGCGAGAGTAGCGCCTTATTTGGGCATCGACTGTTACTCCTCAAAGCCGAAACGAAACAGCTCCTGTTGCCTATTTACACCTTCAAAAAAATCGGGCAGATTATGGACAATCCTCTTAAATAAATCCTTGGTAAATCTGAGAGCAAAGGATTACCAAATAATTTTTTTTCGATGCTAGGTTGACATGCGCTAGATTTAGCGGGAAAAGTCGCTAAGATGGCAACACTGGGAACAGCTGTTGTGACTGTAATGGGTATTTGGGTCATCACTAATTGCGAGAAATGCACTTATTGTGTCATTAGTATTATGAATGCTGTTATTGCCGTCATTATTATTCATATGAATATTATCGTTATTATTATCATCGTGTTATTATCCTTATTATTATCATTATTGTCATGATTACCTTTTTTATCATTATCATGGTCACTATCATTATCATTATTATTATTAATATCATTTTTATTATCATCATTATTAGTATCATCATTTTATTATCATTATTATCATCTTTCTTATCATTACTATTATCATTATTATTGTTATCATTACCATTATTGCCATTATCATGATTATCATCATTTCCCCATTACGTATTTATTCATTACCTCTGCCAAGGTTACGTTTTTAGTCGCGTTGGTTACTTGATTTGTTTGTTTGTTTGTTTGTTCGTTTGTTACTTAGCAGGATATCTCAAAAAAGTGACGAAGACATTATTATTATTATTATTATTATCATTATTATTATTATTATTATTATTATTATCATTATTTATTTATTTATTCTTATTTTTTATTTATTTATTCTTATTTATTTATTTATTTATTTATTTATCTATCTATCTATTTATTTATTTTACAAGAGGTGTATGTCTTTGTCTAATTTAGATGCCATTAAATTTTGTTACGAACACATTATTATTATTATTATTATTATTATTATTATTATTATTATTGTTATTATTATTATTATTGTTATTATTATTATTATTATTATTATTATTATTATTATTATTATTATTTATTCTTATTTATTTATTCATTTATCTATCTATTTATTTATTTATTTTACAAGAGGTGTGTGTCTTTGCCTAATTTAGATGCCATTAAATTTTGGTGGCGAGCAGGATCCATGTTGTTTATTAAAGATTACATCAGTTACCCCGAAGGCCATAGGGGTAACTATTGTTATTATCAGTATATTATGTTATTATATTGTTATTATATATTGTAAAATATATTATTATTATCAGTATAGTAAGATAGGGACAACTTATCGGCGTTTTAATTATTATCATTATCCATTTGCTTTGGCGGAGGTATGCGCTCTCCCAGTGCTTTAATTTAACTATTTATTAACTCAGGTTTTTTACAAATTAAATTATCTAAATTCTTTATAAAGAAATCTAATTTTACTGTTATATATTCCGTTTAAAGGAAAATTATCATAATTACTGATAATTAATAATCAATGATAAATGAATCATCATTTATTAATAATAAATGAATTTTTATTTAATAATGATAAAGGAATTAACATTTATCAATAATATGTGAATCATCATTTTTATCAATAATAAATTAATTATCATTCATTAATAATAAATGAATTATCATTTATTACCAACAGATTTTCATTTGTCACAGACTTTCACATAGTCTAATCTTTCATGTTGATTGCACACTCACATGCACTCATATCCAGGCTCTCATACGCTCATTCTTTGTTGCATGTGCAATTTCTCTTACTCTCATGCACTTTCTCATTCACTCTCAAGTACTTGCAACTTTCAATTAGTTTTTTTCTTTTTCTTGTGGTCATTTGCACTCTCATTCGCTTGTACCTAGCAACTTGTTTTTCTTCATTCTTATGCCCTCCTCAATCCTCCATCTCTGTCTCTTCCCCTCCTCTCCTTCCTCCTTCTTTTTCTTTTTCTTTAACTTTTTTTCTTCTTCTTTTCTTTTTCTTTTTCTTCCTCCCTCCCTCCACATCCACTTACTCCCTTCCTCCCTCTCTCACTTCTTCCCTCCTCCTCTACTTCCCACCTCCTCCCACCTCCTCCCCCTCCTCCTTCTCCTCCACCACCTCCCTTCCCCACCTCCCCCCACTCCCTCCCTCCCTCCACCACCTCCCTCCACCTCTCCCCTCCTCCTCCTCCTCTTCCACCTCCACCTCCACCTTCCCCTCCTCCACCTCCACCACCTCCCCCTCGACTCACCCTGAACGTAGACCCCCTTATCCGGGTGCTCCTTGAGGTCGAGCTTCTTCTTGGCGTCCGCTCCGAGGAGGTCCCGTATCTCCTCGTTGTAGATCTCGAGATAAGACGCCAAGACGAGGAATTTCATGTTTTCTGTCGTCTGGATCACCTCGAAGATGTGTTCGAACGCCCTGGAAGGAGAGAGAGGGAGATAGAGGGTGAGAGGGGGTGGGAGAATGTGGAATAAATTATGGGAATAAGGATAGGAAGAATAGTAAGAGAGACTTAGAATGGTGGGAGAATGTGGAATAAATTATGGGAATAAGGATAGGAAGAATAGTAAGAGATTGAGAATGGTATGAGAGCATGGGGATGGTTAAAAGTGTGAATATGAAATAAAGGATGAGAATAGGAATAATAAGAAGAGAAAGTAAGAAAAAAATCTCGTCTGGATCACTTCGAAGATGTGTTCGAACGCTCTGTAAGGAGAGAGGGAGAGACGGAGGGTGAGAGGGGGTGGGAGAATGTGGAATAAAGTATGGGAATAAGGATAGGAAGAAAAGTAAGAGGACGTAGGTATAAAATGCGATTGAGGATTTATCGAAATGTAATGGTTATTAGTATGAGACGGTCTGGGTCAAGATGTGTTCGAACGCTCTGGAAGGAGAGAGAGGGAGAGACGGAGGGTGAGAGTGAGAGGGGGTGGGAGAATGTGGAATAAATTATGGGAATAAGGATAGGAAGAAGAGTAAGAGAGATTGAGAATGTGGAATAAATTATGGAAGGAGAGAGGGAGAGACGGAGGGTGAGAGGGGGTGGGAGAATGTGGAATAAAAATGGGAATGGGGATAGGAAGAATAGCAAGAGAGATTGAGAATGGTATGAGAGCATGAAGACGTTTAGAAGTGTGAATATGAAATAAAGGATGAGAATAGGAATAATAAGAAGAGAAAGTAAGAAAAAAATCTCGTCTGGATCACTTCGAAGATGTGTTCGAACGTTCTAATGTGTTCGAATGCTCTGGAAGGAGAGAGAGGGAGAGACGGAGGGTGAGAGGGGGTGGGAGAATGTGGAATAAAAATGAGAATAAGGATATGAAGAAAAGTAAGAGGACGTAGGTATAAAATGTGATTGAGAATTTATCGAAATGTAATGGTTATTAGTATGAGACGGTCTGGATCACTTCGAAGATGTGTTCGAACGCTCTGGAAGGAGAGAGAGGGAGATAGAGGGTGAGAGGGGGTGGGAGAATGTGGAATAAAGTATGGGAATAGGAATAGGAAGAGTAGGAGGATGTGTGTATAAAAAAAGGTAATTGAGAATGGTACGAGAGTATGAGGACGGTTAAGAGTAAGAGAAACTTCATGTCTGGATCACTTCAAAGATGTGTTCGAACGCTCTGGAAGGAGAGAGGGAGAGACGGAGGGTGAGAGGGGATGGGAGAATGTGGAATAAAAATGAGAATAAGGATAGGAAGAAGAGATAGAGAGATTGAGAATGTGGAATAAATTATGGAAGGAGAGAGGGAGAGACGGAGGGTGAGAG
>NC_091553.1:47927709-47935209 GCF_042767895.1 Penaeus vannamei
TAACCTAAGAACAGGTAAAGAATATTCTACCCTAAGAACAGGTAAGGAATATTCTAACCTAAGAACAGGTAAGGAATATTCTAACAAGAACAGGTAAAGAATATTCTAACCTAAGAACAGGTAAAGAATAGTCTACCATAAGAACAGGTAAAGAATATTCTAACAAAAACAGGTAAGGAATATTCTAACAAGAACAGGTAAAGAATATTCTAACCTAAGAACAGGTAAAGAATAGTCTACCATAAGAACAGGTGAAGAATATTCTAACAAGAACAGGTAAAGAATATTCTAACAAAAACAGGTAAAGAATATTCTAACAAGAACAGGTAAAGAATATTCTAACCTAAGAACAGGTAAAGAATATTCTAACCTAAGAACAGGTAAAGAATATTCTAACCTAAGAACAGGTCAAGAATATTCTAACCTAAGAACAGATAAAGAATATTCTACCCTAAGAACAGGTAAAGAATATTCTAACCTAAGAACAGGTAAGGAATATTCTAACCTAAGAACAGGTAAGGAATATTCTAACAAGAACAGGTAAAGAATATTCTAACCTAAGAACAGGTAAAGAATAGTCTACCATAAGAACAGGTGAAGAATATTCTAACAAGAACAGGTAAAGAATATTCTAACAAAAACAGGTAAAGAATATTCTAACAAGAACAGGTAAAGAATATTCTAACCTAAGAACAGGTAAAGAATATTCTAACCTAAGAACAGGTAAAGAATATTCTAACCTAAGAACAGGTCAAGAATATTCTAACCTAAGAACAGATAAAGAATATTCTACCCTAAGAACAGGTAAAGAATATTCTAACCTAAGAACAGGTAAAGAATATTCTACCCTAAGAACAGGTAAAGAATATTCTAACCTAATAACAGTTAAAGAATATTCAAACCTAAGAACAGGTAAAGAATATTCCAAGAGACACCACCCACTGAGTCAAGCAAAAGCGTCAAGTTCATGTCAGGGATACACACTCCGAGAGAGACGCCTAAATATGGACACATAACCGCGTCTTAATATGATACATAAAGATTCCCAAAGACGTCTAATGATACGTCTTACGTTAGAGCAAATCAAGAAGTTTATGTATGACATGTATGACACATAAGGACGTTGACGTAAGGATACATAGAAGCTTCTATACATGACACTTAAGGTCGTGTATGTATGTGTATGAAAAAAACTTCTGTGTGATACATAAAGACATTTACACATGGCTCTTAAGACGTCTGACACATAAGGATATACAAGGGATATGACCTCTACGTATGAAAGACTATAGACAGATACATAAGGACGGCTAAATATAATACATAAAGATGTATACGTAGGGATATATAATGATGTCTATATAAGGATATATTATGATGTTTATATATGGATATATAATGATGTATATATGTATGTATATATATAAGGATATATACTGATGCATATATATGGATATATAATGATGTCTATATATATATATATATATATATATATATATATATATATATATATATATATATATATATATGGATATATATATAAGGATATATACTGATGCATATATATGGATATATAATGATGTCTATATAAGAATATATAATGATGTCTATATATAGATATATAATGATATATATATATATATGGATATATATAAGGATATATAATGATGTCTATATAAGGATATATAATGATGTCAATATAAGGATATATAACGATGCCTATATAAGGATATATGATGATGTCTATATATGGATATATAAAGGTGTCTATACGTGATACATAGATTTCTACGTATACTGCATAATGACGTTACATGAAAATAAAAAAATGGCGTCAACGATATGGAAACATAATGATGTCTCGGTATAAATAAATAGTATACATATGATACAAAAATGTGTCTATATATGATACAGAAAGACGTTTCCGTATGAATATATGGAAACATATGATACGCAAAGACGTCAACATAGGACACATAAACAAGTTAACATATGATGAATAAACAAGTCAACATATGATGAATAAACAATTCAACACATGACACATAAACAAGTCAACATATGACACATAAACAAGTCAACATGACACATAAACAAGTCAAAATATAACATATAAACAAATCAACATATGATACATAAACAAGTCAACATGACACACACACAAGTCAACATATGACACATAAACAAGTCAACATGACACATAAACAAGTCAACATGACACACATAAACAAGTCAACATACGACCCATAAACAAGTCAACATGACACACAAACAAGTCAACATATGACACACAAACAAATCAACATATGACACACAAACAAATCAACATATATCCCATAAACACGTCGCCGTATAGACATACAAAGATCCCAACGTATGAATAAATAACGAGGTCACCACATAACTATCTGAAGAGGTTACACACTGATATACAACTCGCCACAACACCAAGATCTATAACAAGCTGTCCTGACACGTGACGCAAATAAAAAAAAATATACGATCTATATATGATACATACAGACGTCTACATTGAGACATACGAAAATTTCCATGTATGTAAATAGGAATATGTCTATGTAGAGCTATAATATATAATATATAATATATAATATATAATATATAATATATAAGGTCTATAACAAGCTGTCCTGACACGTGGCACAAATAAAAAAAAATACGATCTATATATGATACAGATAGACAGTCGTCTACATTGAGACATACGAAAATTTCCACGTACGTAAATAGGAATGTGTCTACATAGAGCTATCTGAAGACGTTACATAATGATGTAGGTAGATCTCGTCCCTACATTAAGGTTTATAACAAGCTGTCCTTACACGTAAATAAAAGAACAGGTCTGTAGAACACAACAGAATGAACTCTGCTATGGATATATAAAGGTATCTACGAATTATGTTATTACAGGTTCTATATATGATGCTTAAAAAAAAAAAAAAATACATATATATATATATATATATATATATATATATATATATATATATATATATATTGAAGTACAAAAATTCCCATTAATGAAATGGGATCTATACAGATGTCCATAATTACCTATTAATATAAGGAAAAAATAAATAAATATATTGATGTACAAAAATTCCCATAAATGAAATAGGATCTATATAGATGTCTACCTATCAAATTAAAAAAAAAAATCCCACGTATGTAAATATAAAGAAGTCTAAAAGGTGCTGTCACACGAGCACTTTTTCCGTCTTTTTTTGACAATTTTATTTGACATAAATACAAACATTCTCGACTATAGTTCTTGATTTGAATATGTTTGGCTGAAAAAGTTGACGGAAAGGTTTTCTGACGGAAACGGTCATTATCGTCTGACGGGAAAATCGACAATTCGCTCAAAAATGGACAAAATTCCAGAAATTTTCTTTAAAAATACGGAAAAAGTGCTAGTGTGACAGCACCTTAATTGTAGCTATCTGAAGACATTACCTAAGAAGGACCCATCCCTACAACACGGTCTATAACAACCTGTCTTCGGGATCTACTGTACTTATAATACTTGAAAAAAAACTTATACATATGGACATACAAGAATTCCCACTAATGAAAACACAAAGATGTATACATATAGCATTCTGAAGACGTTACCTACTAATATAATAAGTACCTATTCCTACAGTGCGGTCTATAACAACCTGTCCCCACACGAAGCATAAATAAAAGAACAGTCTGTTTGAACCAAGCAGAATATGGATATAAAAGTACCTACAAATCATATTGTTAAGGGATCTGTATATGATACTTCTATAAAATTCTATATATGGACGAACAAAAATTCCCACTTATGAAAACATAAAGATGTTTACTTATAGCTATCTGAAGACGTTACCTACTAATATAAGGACTCATTCCTACAGTAAGGTCTATAACAACTTGTCATCGGGACAAAAAAAAACTTGTGGACATATCTGATACTTGAAAAAACTTATACATATGGACATACAAAAATTCCCACTAATGAAAACATAAAGATGTCTACATATAGCTATCTGAAGACGTTACCTACTTATATAAGAAGTACCTATTCCTACAGTGCGGTCTGTAACAACCTGTCCTCATACGAAGCATAAATAAAAGAACAGCCTGTTGAACCAAGCAGAATATGGATATATAAAAGAATCTACAAATCTTATTGTTAAGGGGTCTATATATGATACTTCTATGAAATTCTATATATGGACGAACAAAAATTCCCACATGAATACATATAGTTATCTACAGACGTTACCTACTAATATAAGGACTTATTCCTACAGTAAGGTCTATAACAACCTGTCTTCGGGATCTACTGTACTTATTATACTTGAAAAAAAAAACTTATACATGTGGACATATCTGATACTTGAAAAAAATTATACATA
The DNA here is from genome assembly GCF_042767895.1 of Penaeus vannamei. Lineage (NCBI taxonomy): Eukaryota > Metazoa > Arthropoda > Malacostraca > Decapoda > Penaeidae > Penaeus > Penaeus vannamei. The sequence goes on from NC_091553.1 coordinate 47,932,122, forward strand.
TGGACATACAAGAATTCCCACTAATGAAAACCTAAAGATGTATACATGTAGCATTCTGAAGACGTTACCTACTAATATAATAAGTACCTATTCCTACAGTGCGGTCCATAACAACCTGTCCTCACACGAAGCATAAATAAAAGAACAGTCTGTTTGAACCAAGCAGAATATGGATATATAAAGGTATCTACAAATCATATTGTTAAGGGATCTATATATGATACTTTAAAAAAATTCTATATATGGACGAACAAAATTTCCCACTTATGAATACATAAAGATGTTTACTTATAGTTATCTACAGACGTTACCTACTAACATAAGGACTTATTCCTACATTACGGTCTATAACAACCTGCCTTCGGGATCTACTGTACTTATGATACTTGAAAAAAAAAAAAAACTTATACATGTGGACATATCTGATACTTGAAAAAACTTATACATATGGACATACAAAAATTCCCACTAATGAAAACATAAAGATGTATACATATAGCATTCTGAAGACGTTACCTACTTATATAAGAAGTACCTATTCCTACAGTACGGTCTGTAACAAGCTGTCCTCACACGGAGCATGAATAAGAGATACAGTCTGCCCAAATGAACAGCATGGGCTTCCCTATGCTTTCACGACGCAGTTCGTAATAGCTTAAGAATTATATGCTCTCTTTTCTCTCTGTTTTATCTCTCTTTCTCTAATAACTCAAGAATTATATGCTATCTTTTCTCTCTGTTTTTTCTCTCTTTCTCTAATAACTCAAGAATTATATGCTCTCTTTTCTCTCTCTCTCTCTCTCGCTCTCTTCTCTCCCTTTCTCTCCCTCCCTCCCCCCCTCCCTTCCTCTCTCTCTTTCTTTCTCTCCATCCCTTCTCCCCTCTCTCTCTCTTTCTCTCCTCTCCCCCTTCTCTCTCTCTCTCCCTCTTCCTTCTCTCTCTCTCCTCTCTCCCTTCTCTCTCTTTCTCCCCCTCTCTCTTCTCTCTTTCTCCCCCACTCTCTAACACGCAGTAACTATCAAGTCGTTCCCAGTACATTCTGCATATTGTACACAAGGCATAAAGGTAGAAGTGTCTGCTAATTATCACCTTCGCCAAGGTTGTCATTGGTAGCGTTGGTTAGCCTGTTTGTCTGTTTGTTAGCAGGATAACTCAACAAGTTATGAACATGTTTTTACCAGAGGTGAGTCTTAGCCTAAATTAGATGCCATTACATTTTGGTGGTGATCCAGATCCAAGATAAATAATTCTTTTTTTTTAATAATTGCATAGTTAACCCTATCGCCAAGATAATAATAGGTAATTATTATCATTATCATTACCTTTATTACCTCTTCCAAGGAGTTTATTTTACCGACGTCACCTGTGTACTTGAGAAAGAGGTGATTTTAATGTACTTCTTCAAGTGTGAATATTTTTATTGCTTCAGGGAGCCTGTTGCCCTGGCGGAGGTATGCGCTGTCTGAGTGTGTCTAGTTTTGAAGTATTTAATTATCTACCTTTCTTTTCAATTATTATTTCATCTTCTTTCTGTTTCTACTTCTAATCTTTCTCTTTTTATTATTCCTTTCTCATCTCTCTCCTTCTCCCCTACTTCTTTTCTCTTTTTCGCTTCTCTATTCTCTTTTCTACTTCTTTCTCTTCTTCTTTTCGCTGTCTTTATCTGTTACCTTCCTATTTCTTCATATTCTTTGATTTTCTTTCCTCTCTCTCTCTCTCTTCTTTTCCCTTCATTTTCCTCTCTTCCACCTTCCTATCTTCCATTTTTTCTTCTCTCCCTCCTACTTCCCCTTTTCCGTCTCCCTTCCTCTTCTTCCTCACTTTTTTATTTTCCTTATTCTTCTGTTTATTCCCGGTTTTTCCATTTCCTCTCTTCCACCGCCATCACATGACAATTAACAGATTTCAAAGGACGATATTTTACTCTGGCATGCAGGTCCTTCTCTCTCTTTCTTTCTCTCTCTTTTCACTCTTTCTCTTTCGTTCATTCTATCTGCTTCTCTCTTTCCTACTCTTTCGTTTTTTTTTCTGTCTCTGTCTCTCTCTGTCTCTCTCTCCCTCTCTCCTCATCCCCTCTCTCTCATTCTCTCGCTCTCTTTTCGCTCATTTTCTCGCTCTCTTTTCGCTCATTCTCTCTCCCTCTTTTCGCCCATTCTCTCTCTCTCTCTCTCTCTCTCTCTCTCTCTCTCTCTCTCTCTCTCTCTCTCTCTCTCTCTCTCTCTCTCTCTCTCTCTCTCTCTCTCTCTCTCCACCCCCTTCCTCCTTCCCACCCTCTCTCTCTCTCTCCCTCTCTTCTATCCGCCACTCCCTTCGCGCTTATTAAAACATCAGCTTTTTCTTTCCAAACCACCCCTCTGCCCTCCCCTCCCCCTCCCCCTTCCCTCTCCTCCCTCCCCTTCCCCTTCCCTCTCCCCTCTCTCCCCCCCCTCCCCCTTCCCCTCTCCCCTCCACCTCCCCCTCCCCCGTCCCCTCTCCCCTCCCCCTTTTAACAGCTGGAATTATTGCAAGCTCCACGACGCGGGGCACACGGTTGCAACAGATCACGTTCGCAGCTGGGAATACAAGTTCGCAGCTGGGAATACAAACTGCAGCAGCGGCGGGGTGGATGACGGAGGAAATCGATGGCATTTTATATAAAAGTATCTTACCGACGCGCCCCCTCTCCCCCCCCCCAAAAAAAAAAATAATAAATAAATAAAAATACATAAAAATAACAGCGTTGGCATTTCGGGGACTGGGAGACCTCGGGGCCGGCCCTTCGTGGGAGTCTATGAAAGATGAAGGGAAATTGAGAGTGGTGGTGGAGTGGGGGGATGGTGGGAGAGGGGAGGGGGGTTAAGAATGGGGGAGATTAAGAATGGGGGTGAGGGGTGGGAAGAGAGTGGGTGGGAGAGAGAGGGTGGGAGAAAGGGGATGAGTGGGGGGGAGGGGGGGGGGTTAAGAATGGGGGGTGAGGGAGTGGGTGGGAGTGGGGAGTGGGGGAGGGGGAGATTAAGAATGGAGGGTGAGGGGAGGGAAGGAGAGAGGTGGGAGGGAGGGAGAGGGAGGAAGAGGAGGTGACAGGAGGGAGAGGGAGGGTAAGTGATTG
>NC_091553.1:47940209-47949199 GCF_042767895.1 Penaeus vannamei
CTTTCTTTCTTCCCCTCTCTCTCTCTCTCTCTCTCTCATTTCCCCGTTTGTCAGAAGGTTTATATTTCTTTGCGTGGTCGTTCAGGCAGGGACATAAAATGGGGTATGGACCTTGTACGTCACTTAATAGATGAAATTCAATGTTACTCTCACTATGGGTACTACTTCTACTACTATTACATCTACTGCCATTACTACTATTGCTCCTATTGGTGCTACTACAACCACTACTACTACTACTACTACTACTACTACTGTTACTACTACTACTACTACTATTACATCTGCTGTTGCTGCTGCTACCACTACTACTACTATTACATCTGCTGCTGCTACTACTACTACTACTTCTACTATTACATCTGCTGCTGCTACTACTACTACTACTTCTACTACTATTACATCTGTTGCTACTACTAGTAGTAGTACTTTTACTATTACTACTACTGCTGCTGTGGGTGCTACTACAACCACCACCACTACTACTACTACTACTACTACTGTTGCTTCTACTACTATTACATCTGCTGCTACTACCACTATTAGTACTGTTACTACTATTACTGCTGCTGCTGCTCCCATTACTACTGCTGCTACTATTAGTGCTACTACAACCACTACTACTACTGCTACTGCTACTACTATACTAATGCTACTATGGAACTTTCCTCCAAAATGCTATCATTATACAAACTATTGACAATGGCAATAATAATGGTGAGATTCATAGTAGCAAGGACAATGGTGTTGATAGTGATAATAACAATATCAATAATATTAATACTAACGATGGTGATGGTAGCAGTAGTAATAATAATGAAAATGATAATCTTAATAATAATAATGATAATGATAAAGATACTACTACTACTGCTACTAATGATAATAATAATAACAATAATGATAATAATAATGATAATGATAAAGAGAGAAGGAAGCTGATCAATAAAATAATAACAAAAACAATGATAACAGCAATGATAATAACACTAATAATAATAACAATAATAATAATAATAATAACAAAAGTAATAATAGCAATAACAACACTGCCACAATCACCAAAAACAACAATAACAACAATAAAACAAAAATAATAACTACAGTAACAATCCAAGTCCTATTTAAGGTAGTTATGGTCGTTAACCGCCATTTTTCTTTCAAGGAGAACTTAATAATTCATTCAAGGCTGTTTATAACTCCAAATTCCTTTAGCGAGAATTATTATCGTCAAACCTTATCCATACCATTACCGGGAGATAAGGAGAGAGAGAGAGAAAATCGGTTGATTAAAATATTATTATTTTTTTTTGTCTTTATATTTCTATTCCTTTCTGTTTTTCTTTTTTTTTCTCTTTCTCTGTCTCTCTGTCTCTCTCTATCTATCTCTCGCCCGCTTTCTCTATCTCTCTCCCTCTCTCTCTATCTCTCTTCCTTTCTCTCTATCTCTCTTCCTTTCTCTCTATCTCTCTTCCTTTCTCTCTATCTCTCTTCCTTTCTCTCTATCTCTCGCCCTTTCTATCTCTCGCCCTCTCTCTCTATCTTTCTCCCACCACCTTCTCCTCCCTCCCTCCCTACTCATCCCTCTCTCTCCCTCCTCCCCCCCACCTTCCCCTCCTCCCCTCCCACTCCCTCATAATCTCTCCCTCTCTCCCTCCCTCCCCCCCCCTTCCCCTCCCTCTCTCCCCTCCCTCCCTCTCTCTCTCCCTCCTCCCCCCACCTTCTCCCTCCCTCCCTCCCTCCCCCCACCTTCTCACTCCCTCCCTTCTCCTCCCTCCTCCCCCCCACCTTCTCCATCTCCTCCCTCCCCCCCTCCCTCTCTCTCTCCCTCTCACTCCCACACCTTCCCCTCCTCCCTCCCTCCCTCTATAATCTCTCCCTCTCTCCCTCCCCCTCCCCCACCCACCTTCTCCTCCCTCCCTCCCTCCCTCCCTCTCTCTCTCCCTCCTCCCCCCACCTTCTCCTCCCTCCCTCCCTCCCCCCACCTTCTCCCTCCTCCTCCTCTCCCTCCCTCCTCCCCCACCTTCTCCTCCCTCCCTCCCTCCCTCCCCTCTCTCCCTCTCTCTCCTCTCCTCCCCCCCTTCCCCCACCTCTCCCTCCCTATCTCCCCTCTTTCTCCCTCCTCCCTCCACCACCTTCTCCTCCCTCCCTCCCTCCCTCCTCCTCCCTCCCTCTCTCTTCCTCCTCCTCCCCACTCCTTCTCCTCCTCCCTCCCTCCCTCCCCTATCTCCCTTTCTCTCCCTCACTCCCCCCCACCTTCTCCTCCCTCCTCTCCCTCCCTATCTCTCATCCTCTCCCTCCTCCTCCCCCCACCTTCCCCCTCCTCCTCCCCCCACCTTCTCCTCCTCCCTCCCTCCCTCCCTCCCTCTCCCTCCCTCCTCCCCCCCACCTTCCCCTCCTCCCTCCCTCCCTCCATCTCTCCCTCTCTCTCCCTCTTCCCCCACCTTCTCTCTCCTCCTCCCCCCACCTTCTCCTCCTCCCTCCCTCACCTATCTCCCTCCTCCCCTCCCCCCCCCCCCCACCTTCTCCCTCCTCCCCTCCCTCCCTCTCTCCCTCTCTCTCCCTCCTCCCTCCTCCCTCCCTCCCTCTCTCTCCCTCCTCTCTTTCCTCCTCCCCACCTTCTCCTCCTCCCTCCCTCCCTATCCCCTCCTCCCTCCTCCCCCCCCACCTTCCCTCTCCTCCCTCTCCTCCCCTGCTCTCCCTCTCTCTCTCCCTCCTCCCTCCCTCCCTCTCCTCCCTCTTTCTCCCTCCCTCCCCTTCCTTCTCCTCCTCCTTCTCTCCCTCCTCCCCCACCTTCTCCTCCCTCCCTCCCCCACCTTCCTCCTCTCCTCCCTCCCTCACTATCTCCCTCCCTCCTCCTCCCCCCACCACCTTCCCCTTCCTCCCTCCCTCCCTCTCTCCCTCTCTCTCCCTCCTCCCCCCACCTTCTCCTCCTCCCTCCCTCCCCTCTCTCCTCTCTCTCCCTCCTCCCCACAACCCTTCTCCCTCCTCCTCCTCCCTCCCTCTCTCCCTCTCTCTCTCCCTCCATCCCCCCACCTTCTTTCCTCCTCCATCCTCCCCTCCTCCTCTCCCTCTTTCTCCCTCCTCCCTCCCTCCCTCCACATCCCTCCCCCTCTCTCTCTGAACACACAGAATCGAACTCCGTTTTGACCTTCACTACATCGACTTAACTGAGGCTTGAATTCCACTGTGCTTGGAATCCGAAACCAATTTTTCGTTATTCCTGTCGCATTCCCAGCAACGAGCATTTTTTTATTCCTTTTTTTCTTCTTTTTTCTTTTCTTTTTTCTTATTCCTAGCAACGTATCTTTTTTTTTCTTTTTTTTTCTTTTTTCTTATTCGTACCAACGTATCTTTTTTTTCTTCTTTTTTTTTTCTTTTTTTTTTTGGTCGCATTCCCAGCAACGTATATATTTTTTCTTCTTCTTTTTTTATTATTCCTAGCAACGTTGCTTTCTTCTTTTTCCTCCTCTTATTCTCCTTCTTCTTTTTTTTCTTTTTTCTTATTCCTAGCAACATATCTTATCTTCTTCTTCTCCTTCTTTTTTCTTTTTCGGTCGCATTCCCAGCAACGTATCTTTCTTCATCATCTTCTTCTTCTCCTTCTCCATCTCCTTCTTCTCCTTCTCCTTCTTCTTCCGCCTTGCTAAGTCTTCTTCTTTTTTCTTTTTCGGTCGCATTCCCAGCAACGTATCTTTCTCCTTCTCCTTCTCCTTCTTCTTCTTCTTCTTCTTCTTCTCCTTCTCCTTCTTCTTCTTCTTCTCCATCTCCTTCTCCATCTCCATCTCCTTCTTCTCCTTCTCCTTCTTCTCCTTCCGCCTTGCTAAGTCTTCTAAATCAGCTGTGAAGTGTTGGCAACCCACCGATTCGTTGCAAAAGGCCGGGAATTACGAGAAAATTGCACAGAAAGACGGCACATGTTGCAGCTTTTGCAGGTCTGGAGGAATACCTACATTCTCCTTGTGTTTTCTTTTCTCTTCTCTTTCTTTTTATTATTTTCTTTAAATTTTATCTTCTTTTCTTTTCTGTTTCTCCTTCTTCTTCTTCTTCTCTTCTCTTCCTTTTTTTCTTAAAATTTTATCTGTTCTTTCCTTTTTCTGTTTCTCCTTCTCCTCTTCCTCCTCCTCCTCCTCCTCCTTCTTCTTCTTCTTCTTCTTCTCTTCTCTTTCTTTTTATTTTCTTAAAATTTTATCTGTTCTTTCCTTTTCTTACTCTGTTTCTGCTTCTCTTCCTTCTTCTTCTTCTTCTTCTTCTTCTTCTTCTTCTTCTTCTTCTTCTTCTTCTTCTTCTTCTTCTTCTTCTTCTCTTCTCTTTCTTTTTATTTTTCTAACTTAAATTTTTATCTGTTATTTCTATTTTTGTTTCTGCTTCTCTTCCTTCTTCTTCTTCTTCTTCTTCTCCTTCTTCTTCTTCTTCTTCTTCTTCTTCTTCTTCTTCTTCTTCTCCTTCTTCTTCTTTTTCTCTCTCTTTCTCATTCTCTTTCTCCTTCTATTTTATCCCTCTCTCCTTCTTTTCCCCGTCTCTCTCTTTCTCTCCATCTCCTTTCTACTCTTTCCTCTCCTTCCCCTTCCTCTCTCTCTCTCTCCTTTCATCGCCCTCTCTCTCCTTCCATCCTCTCCCCTCCCCTTCCTCCCCTACCTAACCAGTGCAGAATCATTATGACCACGTGCGTAAAGTGCACTCCTCTCTACTCCCTCTCTCCCTCCCCTTCCCTCCTTCCTCTCTACCTTCTCCTCCTTCCTTAACCCTCCCTCCACCCTCCCTCCCTCCTTCTTTCCTCTCTCCCTCCCTCCTCCCTCCTTCTTCCTCCCCTCCTTCTTCCCTCTCTCCCTTCTCCCCTCCCTCACTCCCTCCTCTCTCCCTCCCCTTCCACTTCCTTCCCTCCTCTTTCCCCTCCCTTTCCCTCCTATCCCTTCCACCTGCCCTCCTCTCCCTCCCTCCCCCCTCTTCCCCTCTTCTCCTATCACCCCCTCTCCTACCCTCCCCCTGTCTCCCTCTCCCTATTCGAGGTCTCGTTTCCAGAGCTTCCACATGATATTTGCTGACCCAGAAACGGCGCGTCGAAGCCGCGCTTGTCGACCTCTTCTCGGCGCGGAGGATCAGACCCTGGGTAGATGGGGGGAGAAATGGCAGAAAGGAGAAGAGAGAGAGGGGGAGAAGAGACGGGGGGGAGGGAGAGGTAGGTAGGGGAAGGGAAGGAGAGAGGGGAAGGAGGGAGGAGGAGGAGAAGGAAGGAGGAGGAGGAAGTAATCAGAAAGAGAGAGAGAGAGAGAGAGAGAGAGAGAGAGAGAGAGAGAGAGAGAGAGGAAGAGAGAGAGAGAGAGTAGAGAGAGAGAGGGAGGAAGTAGCAGAAAGAGAGAGAGAGAGAGAGAGGAAGGAGGAGGAAGTAGCAGAAGAAAGAGAGAGAGAGAGAGAGAGAGAGAGGGAGGTAAGTAGCAGAGGTGGAAGAGAGAGAGAGAGAGAGAGAGAGAGAGAGAGAGAGAGAGAGAGAGAGAGAGAGAGAGAGAGAGAGAGAGAGAGAGGGAGGGAGTAGCAGAAAAGAGAGAGAGAGAGAGAGAGAGAGAGAGAGAGAGAGAGAGAGAGAGAGAGAGAGAGAGAGAAAGAGAGAGAGAGAGAGAGAGAGAGAGAGAGAGAGAGAGAGAGAGAGAGAGAGAGAGAGAGAGAGAGGTAGAGGAGGAGAGTGTGAAGTAGCAGAAAGGAGAGAGAGAGAGAGAGAGTAGCAGAGAGAGAGAGAGAGAGAGAGAGAGAGAGAGAGAGAGAGAGAGAGAGAGAGAGAGAGAGAGAGATTGAGGAAGCGGGGAGAGAGAGAGAGAGAGAGAGAGAGAGAGAGAGAGAGAGAGAGAGAGAGAGAGAGAGAGAGAGAGAGAGAGAGAGAGAGAGAGAGAGAGATTGAGGGAAAGCGGGAGAGAGAGAGAGAGAGAGAGAGAGAGAGAGAGAGAGAGAGAGAGAGAGAGAGAGAGAGAGAGAGAGAGAGATTGAGGGAGGCAGGGAGGGAAGGAAATAGAGAGAAAGAGATTGTGTGTGTGTGTGTGTGTGTGTGTGTGTGTGTGTGTGTGTGTGTGAGAGAGAGAGAGAGAGAGAGAGAGAGAGAGAGAGAGAGAGAGAGAGAGAGAGAGAGAGAGAGAGAGAGGAAGGTAAAAAGAGAGAGCAAAATTATAGAAAGGATGAACAATAACAACACCCACGGCAGCAGTAACAACCTGAAACAACATCGTCAAGAACAAGATTATAGAAGAGAAACAAAAACCAACCGCAACAATAACATTAACCACAACAACAATCACAACCCCCACAACAGCAATAACAGCCACAACAATAACCACAACAGCAATAACAGCCACAACAATAACCACAACAGCAATAACAGCCACAACAATAACCACAACAGCAATAACAGCCACAACAATAACAATAACCACAACAATAACAACCACCACAACAACAATAACAACCACACCAACAATTACAACCACAACAATAACCACACCAACAACAACCACAAACAAGCAGACGACCAACAAGCGACAACGATAGAAAGAGCAGTTAGCCGAAATCCACAGAACTGAAGATATTTATAGAATTAATAAGTAGTTTTACCCAGAACAATTGTTACAAGAAGAAAAAGACAAGACGTTTTTTTCTTTTTCGTTTTCGTTTATTTTCTTTCTTCTTCTCTGTCTTTTCTTTTTTTATTTCCTTTTTCTCTTTTGTTTATATTCTTTGTTTTTCGTGTTCTCTTCTCTTTCTTTTTATTTTACTTCTCTTCCTCTATTCATCTCATTTTTTTCTATTATTTTTCTGTTCTTCTTTTTCTTATTCTCCTCTTCTTCCCTTCCTCTTAAATTCTTTTTCTCATCCTATTCCTCTTCTTGTCTTCTCTCCATCTTCCTCACCCCTCCACCTCCTCCCTCCACCCTCTTCCTTCCCCTTCCCTTCCACCTCCTCCCTCCTCCTACTTCTTCCTCTCTTCCCCATCCTCCTCCCTCCCCCCTCCCACCTCCACCCCTTCCTCCCCTCCCTCTCCATCCCTCCCTCTCCCTCCCCCTCTCGCCTCTCCCCTCTCCCCTCCTCCCTCCCTCCCTCCTCCCCTCCCCTCCCCATCCCCCTCCCCATCCCTCCCTCCCCATTCCCCCATCCACCCCCTCCTCCCTCCCCACACCCCCTCCCTCCCTCCCTCCCTCCCACCCTCCCCCTCCCTCCATCCCACCCTCACCCCTCCCTCCCCTCCCTCCTCCCCCATCCACCACCTCCCATCCCCTACCTCCCACCATCCCCTTCCCTCCCACCCTCCCCATCCATCCTTCCCCCTCCCCCCATCCCCCTCTCCCACCCTCCCTCCTCCTCCCATCCACCACCTCCTCATACACACATTTTTTTTTTCTTCCAAGTTGCAACGCCACGAACCTCTAATTGCTTCTGTATGTTGCATGTTCCTCCTAAATGCGAGAAGCGAAAATGAGAGGGGATGAATATACGATAATGATGACGGAGACGACAATACTCGCAAGAAGAGATAAGAGATAAGAGATAAGCGGGATCATGTGTGATTATCTTTTTTTATTGTTGTTGTTATTGTTATTAATGATCGTTGATGTTCTTATCGTTATTATTGTTTATAATCATTATTGTGTTTTTTCGTGTAGGTTCTATTAAAAGCATTAGTAACAACAACAGCAACAATGATGATGATGACGATGAAATAATGATGATAATGATAATGATGATGAAATAATGATGATAATGATAATGATGATGATGCTGATGACGATGATGGTACTGATAGTGATAAAATGAAAACAGTAACGATAACACTAACAACAACAATAATAATCATGATAATAATACCAATAATGCTAATAATAATAACAATAACAATAACAAACAATAACAATCGATAACAACAAAAACAACAGCAACCACAACAATAACAACAAACAAACAAGATTAGAGTGTCCATGCGGCAGGAAAGGCGACCAATCCCAACATATGTTGATTGGAAAAGCAACATGACACATTTTCACGACATAGAAAACGGGATTTAGTGCTCTCCCCGTTTTCTATGATGTTCAGGGGGGTCTATGATACTCGCGCTGACTTCAATTCGTGACAAGTTCGTCAACAATAATGGAAAGATCGGTTTATGATACTCGAAAACCGGTTGATAATCATTGAATATCAATTAATAATGATGTGATATAAGGTATAAATAATGATGTTGTGATATGAGTTAATGATAATGAAATATAGGTTTGTGATAATAGGATCTTAATCATTAATGATGGAATGTATGTTCATATTAATAAAACGATTAATAATAATAGAAAAATACGTTAACGATGATAATAATAATAATAATAAACCTAATAATAATAACAAAGATTAATTATAATAATAATAATAAACATAATAATAATAATATAAATAATAATAATAATAATAATAATAATAATAATAATAATAATAGTAAAGATAATGATAATAACAATAATAAATATAATAATAATAATAATAATAAACATAATAGTAATAATAAAGATAATAATAATTATAACAATAATAATAACAATAACAATAAACAATAATAATTACAGAGCATCAGTTAATAATGATTGAATATCTATTGTAAATGATAGAATATCAAGGGAAAAATTAAATGTCAGTTAACAACAAATTATAGGTCAATAATGACGGAAAATTAAGTAACAAATTTAGAAGATTATCAAATAACAACAGAAAATCAATCAGTGATAATAGAATGACAGTTAAAAATGATTTATTGAATTAAATAATTCAAATTAGTTACACAAAAAACAAATATAATTGGAAATGCAATAACAGATCCAGAAAATAGATAAATGATAAACCAGTAAAATTAACAAAAGTGGAATTATCAACACAAATATATCGAATAATAATAATGATAATATTGATACATATAATAATAATATTAATAATTATAACAATAATATAATAATAATACTAATAATGAT
>NC_091553.1:47954699-47957199 GCF_042767895.1 Penaeus vannamei
TTCAGTGTTGAAAGTTTTGTTGCAAATCCGTCAGCCGAAGTGCTGGTCGGTTTAACTAAAGCCCAGTGGAGTGAGTTAGCCGCTCATTATTGCATCCCTTTTCGGTCATCCTTACGGAAGGATGAAATTCGTACATTAGTGACCGAGTATTTATTAGAACACAAGGTGTTAAGTGAGGAGGATTTAGAGCCCTTGTGTCCTCGGGATGTCACGATGGCCCGCCAGTATGACCTGGAGAGCCGTAAGATAGATTTGGAAATGTTTAAGGCAGAGAATGAGCGGATGCGTCTCATGCAGAGACCTGATAGGGAACACCATCCTCATTTTCGTATAGAGGATGCAATTAAATTTGTTCCTAAATTCAATGAGACAGAGCCTGAGTACTTTTTCATTCATTTTGAGCGAGTTGCTGCCTTGCATGGTTGGCCCGAAGATAAGTGGGTATTGCTTGTTCACAGTGCATTTGTTGGCAGAGCTCAAGAGGTTTTCTCAGCTCTGGATTTGGTACAGTCACAATGTTATTATGTAGTAAAACAAGCTGTTTTAAATGTTTATAAAAGGGTACCAGAGGCTTACAGACAAGATTTCCGTTATTATCGTAAAGATAGCAAACAAACCTTTGTTGAATTTATTCGCCAAAAGCAACTTTTGTGTAAGAAATGGGTCGAGAGTGAACTTGATGCACTCGAGTACGATAAATTACTCGAGCTCTTTGTACTAGAGGAAGTTAAGAAAAGTATGCCTGTAAAAGTTCGCTCTCACATTGACGAACGTGGTCTGCGCACATTAGCCGAGGTCGGCAAAGCCGCCGATCATTTCGCTCTCACTAATCCCAACTACTCTTGCAGATCTAATGAGCCTTCATTCCAGTCTATCCAGCATAATGGTAAGAGGATGGAGTATAGTTCCAGGAGGACTGGACTGCCAGATACCCACAGGACTGTTCATACAAAGTCAGAAACAGGTGGTGATGAGAGTAAGAAGGTTGCTTCTCGCGGTGAGAATTTTTCTTTTTGCCGTTATTGCAAGAAATATGGTCATGCCATAAATGACTGTTTTAGATTGACAAATAAGCGTTCTGATAATAACAAACTTATCTTTCATGTCAGTGCTAATAAGACGACAAAGGTTACATCGAAATATCCTTGTGATAAACGTGGCCTTTTCCCTTTTTCCATTACTGAATCTAAAGTTGTGACACCTTCATTTAGACCATTTTGTTCCACAGGATTTCTTAGTGTCGATGAGTCGTGTAAGTCGTCTTCCCCAGTTACTATTCTACGGGACTCGGCTGCAGATATATCATTGGTACTCAAGGAGATGGTTCCTAACCCTGACTGCTATACTGGAGAGATGATTATTATTAATGGACTGGTAGGGTCCAAGAGTATACCCATATGTAAAGTCTACCTTGAATCTAAATTGATAACTGGGTACGTAAATTTAGGTGTTGTTGATAATATACCAAGTGATGGCATTTCGCTCCTTATGGGCAATGATCTAGTTGGTGATAAGGTATGGCCTTGCCCTGTAGTTTCACATTGCCCGACAGAGGAGAACAACACCGTAGATTTAGAGAGGGAGTATCCCGATCTCTTTCCTGCATGTGCTGTCACCCGCAGTGCAAGTCGTAGGTCCTCCCCTCCTACCAAGGCGCTTACCGCCGGTACTGCATTACCCAAAGAGAGCCTTAATGATATATTCACCGAGGATTTCACCTTGGCAGATTTCTTTAAATCATCTGACAAAGATTCAAACATTTCTGCTTCTGATAATTCTAATATAGTAAATTTTAAAGACATGCCAGTTACTAGAGAAAAGCTCATTGAAGAACAATATAAAGATCCTGAGTTGCAAACATTTTATGATAGGCTTACTGATACAAGTAACATAGACAATTTCAGTACCTGCTATTATCTCCAGTCAGGTGTTCTTATGCGTAAATATAAGCCCTATAATATATCTGCAGACGATACCAGTAAGATAGTACATCAGATTGTCATTCCAAAGCCCCTTCGAACTGATGTATTGAATATTGCACATGACATTAGTGGTCATTTGGGAGTCAACAAATCTCACCATAAGATTTTAGCTCATTTTTATTGGCCGAAAATGAAACGTGATGTTGGTTACTATTGCCAGTCATGCCATATCTGCCAAGTAAAAGGCAAACCCGGAGATGGTATCAAACCATATCCCTTGCAACCTATCCCTGTGTTAACAGAGCCTTTCAGCAAAATAGTTATTGACTGTGTAGGTCCTCTTCCAAAGACTAAACGGGGTAACAAGTTTCTGTTAACCATAATTGATGTGGCCACCCGATATCCTGAAGCTATTCCTCTTAGACGCATCACTACTAAGAATGTTGTGAAGGCATTGATAATTTTTTTTACACAAGTTGGTCTGCCTACTGTAATACAATCAGATCAAGGGTCAAATTTTACGTCCAGACTGTATGAACAGGTTATGAAGTCCTTGGGTATACAGCAGTGCAGGTCCA
>NC_091553.1:47968665-47971165 GCF_042767895.1 Penaeus vannamei
TAATAATAAAAACAACAATGACAAGACAACCTTTGAAAATAATGAATATCCTTAAGTTACTCCTACTATCATAACTGCCATTATTACTATAATCAGTATCATTATTATTACAATAACAAAAATAATAACACTAGCAATAACGGAAGTTCTAGCAATAGTAATAATATCGGAAATAATAACAGCAATAATAACAAAGATAATGATAATAATTACAATAATAATAATAATAACTAATAATAATAATAATAAATATATTAATAATAATAACGATAATATTTACAGTACCAACAATCATAATAACGGAAATAATTATGATAATAAAAAAAAAATTTATATAGATAATAAAAACCATCATAAAAATAATAACATTAATAGTAATAATAACACTAATAGTGATAACAACAATAACAACAACACCAATAATAATAATAACAATAGTCGCAACAACCATGATAATAACAATAATAATGATGACAATAATAACAATAATAATAATGAAAATGATAATAATTTTATCAATAAACAATAACCATGATAATAATAATGATAATAATAATAATAATAATAACATTATTATTGTCAATTAATATTGACAATAATAATAACAATAACATTAATAGTAATAAAAATAATAACACTAATAATTACAATAATAATAATAATGATAATAATAATAATAATAACAAATATAATAATGATAATAATAACAATAACACCAACAATATTAATAATAATAATAATAACAACAACAACAACAATAATAATAATGATGATAATAATAATAATAACAGTAATAATAAAATAAAAATAGTAATAATAACAACATTAGTAATAACAATATCACAAATGATAATAATAACTACAGTACTGCTACTACCGCTAATGACAATATCAATAATAACAATAGCAACAAAACTGCAATAACAATAACAATGATGATAATAATAACATTAACATTAATGATAATGATAATAATAATATCAATAATAATAACAATAATTTATGCTGCTGCTGCTGATTATGATGATGATGATGATGATGATGATGATGATGATGATGATGATGATGATGATGATGATGATGATGATGATGATGATGATGATGATGATAATGATGATGATAATGATAATAATAATGATGACGATATCAACAATCATGATGATGATAATGATAATGATGATGATATATCAATGATAATAATAACAATACAAACAATATTTTCTTTCCTGTGCTATTCAACACTTCCTAAGTTACCCTGACAACACCAAGCAGGTCAAGACTTCAAGCGCAGGTCACATAAAAAAGAAAAAAAAGAAAAAAGAAAAAAAGAAAAGAAAAAAGAAGAAAAAAAAAAAAAGAAAAAAAATAAATAAAAAAAGGTCTTAGTGCATTATTTACTTTGGCCTTTTAACTGACCACTCAAATGCAGGTCATTCTTAACAGGGAGAGCGTGGAAGTGAGAGGAGGAGAGAGAGAGAGGGAGGGATAGGAAGGAGGGAGGGAGAGAAGAGGGAGAGAGGGAGGGAGAAGGGAAGGAGGAGGGAGATGGAGGGAGAGGGAGAGTATGAGAGGAGGGAGAGGGATAGGAGGGAGGGAGGGAGATGGAGGGAGGATGAGAGGGAGAGAGAGAGAGAGGCAGACAGAGAGACAGACAGACAGACAGGGAGACAAAGAGACAGACAGAGAGAGAAAGAGAGACAGACAGACAGACAGAGAGACAGACAGACAGACGACAGACACACACATAGTCAGACAGTCACACAGACAGAAAGACGCACACATAGTCAGACAGGGTCACACAGACAGAAAGACACACACACAGACAGGCAAAAAGAAATCTAAAATAAAAAACTGTTACAAGTTTTAAACCCATAACTACCACGGTTAAAATACCTCTACCACTTCCTCACCGTTCTGACAACCTTGCACACATTCCCATCAAGCTGACTAAACAACATTTTTTTTTAATCTATACAACCTCATATCATTAATTATTCACACTCTACCCATAACCCTCTTTCTAGAGACACCATCAGGGTACACAACTCACACC
The DNA here is from genome assembly GCF_042767895.1 of Penaeus vannamei. Taxonomy (NCBI): domain Eukaryota; kingdom Metazoa; phylum Arthropoda; class Malacostraca; order Decapoda; family Penaeidae; genus Penaeus; species Penaeus vannamei. Next base: position 47,970,719 of record NC_091553.1, read on the forward strand.
CTAAATACACCCCTCTCTTTCTCTTTCTATTTTTTTTCCTCCCTCTCCCTTTCTCTCTCTATCTCTCTCTTCCTCCCCTCTCTCTCTTTCTCTTTCTATTTTTTTTCCTCCCTCCCTTTCTCTCTCTATCTCTCCTCTTCCTCCCCTCTCTCTTTCTCTTTCTATCTCTCTCTCTCCCTCTCTCCTCTCTCTCTTTCTCTTTCTATCTCTCTCTCTCCCCCCCTCTCTCTCTCTCCACCACCCCTCTCTCTCTCTTCCCCCTCCCTCTCTCTCTCTCTCTTCCCCCTCCCTCTCTCTTCCTTCATCTCTTCCTCTTCTCTCCCTCCGCCCTCTTCTCTCTCTCTTCCTTCAATTTCTCTCTCTCTCCTCCCTCCACCCCCTCTTCTCTCTCTCCTCCCCCTCTCTCTCTTTCCCTCCCCCCCTCTCTCTCTCTTCCCTCTTCCTCTC
>NC_091553.1:47973665-47976165 GCF_042767895.1 Penaeus vannamei
TTCCTGTCAACCACAAAAATCCTTCGATAAAAAGTCGAACACGATATTTGTCTTCCAAGAAACGCTCCTTATCACTAAATTCCTTAATAATGGATGTAGTTCCTTCACATTCCTTGATCACAGGAATGGGTTCTGAAGAGGAGTACCTTGTCTTCCTTTAAAAAAATGTTTCTTAGAGGAAAAAAGGTCTTTAAATAATCCTCAGAGTAGGACCCGTCGCCTTAAAAATCCTTAAAATTGGTACTCGAGTTCCTTAAGGAATTACTTTGGCACGACATGAGGCCGACACCCTTTCCGAGGCACTTCTCACTCGCTACTGCGGTGCCAATGGACGTGGCGACCCGAGACCAGACCCGAACGCTATCTTTCCAAATTCTTTCGTTCAGGTTCATTCATTTTCTTCGTATTTTGGCGCAGTTGGTGATTTCTTTTCGATTTTTTGGGGGTAGCTTGATGTTGTGTTGTGGTGATGCACTTCAGATGTTGCGGGAAAGGGGAATAGGAAAGAGGATAAGAAGGGAATATAATACGATAGTTTGATTCGGCCGAGCGACGTCGGCGAAGCGGAACCTTCCATAACTCTTCGTCAGAATCCAAATGTCATTTTTCCGTAACTTTCCATCTTCGCACGAGAGTCAAACGCTTCGAATGGCTTTCTTGACTCGATCACACCCAGGAGTCTGCCGAAACAGCGATTTCAAGAGCCTAGAAGCAGGAAATTCGACATAATATTGAACTTTCTTATTGTTTTGTTGGCGGTCTCTATGCCAACCGGACGACGCCGCTGCCAGACTCGCGACTCTGTTTTCCTGCCGGGCGCCGCGGGAGAGGATGTCGTACTGACCCTTCGCCCTGTCAATGATTTTTAAAAGGCTGCGACTTAGATATTCATTTATGTCTCATTTCCCTCTTCTCTTACCAACCCACTCGTCCCTTCTATCCTTCACACCTCTCTACCTCCTCATTTATCCATTTATTTCCTTATCTCCCACCCTCCGAGCCACAGCAATGGCGACAGCGACTCACCAACGACGCCGGAAAATGACGACAAGATTCGTCTAATTTCTCTGCCACTTGACGTCCTCATCGATCCTCCTTCCTGTCACGTAACGGGGTGTCACGCGGCGTCACGGGCCGCGCTGTGACGCCCTTCCGTGACGGGACGAAGGCGCTGTATTATTTACCAGTTCTGAGAAGCGGCAAACACAGCGTCACCGTGAGATCTGACGCTGATACGCACACACGAACGCTTGTACTTACATGAACGTACACATGCGGATACTAACGCTTATACCTACATGAACGTACACACGCGGAGATCTCACACTCACGCTTATACTTACATGAACGTACACATGCAGACACTAACGCTTATACCTACATGAACGTACACATGCAGACACTCACGCTTATACCTACATGAACGTACACATGCGGATACTAACGCTTATACCTACATGAACGTACACACGTGGAGATCTCACACTTACGCTTACACCTACATGAACGTACACATGCAGACACTCACGCACATGCCTACAAGAACGTACACATGCGGATACTAACGCTTATACCTACATGAACGTACACATGCAGACACTAACGCTTATACCTACATGAACGTACACATGCGGATACTCACGCTTATACCTACATGAACGTACACATGCAGACACTCACGCTTATACTTACATGAACGTACACATGCGGATACTAACTCTTATACTTACATGAACGTACACACGCGGAGATCTCACACTAACGCTTATACTTACATGAACGTACACATGCAGACACTAACGCTTATACCTACATGAACGTACACATGCAGACACTAACGCTTATACCTACATGAACGTACACATGCAGACACTAACGCTTATACCTACATGAACGTACACATGCAGACACTAACGCTTATACCTACATGAACGTACACACGCGGAGATCGCACACTAACGCTTATACCTACATGAACGTACACATGCAGACACTAACGCTTATATACACATGCAGACACTAACGCTTATACCTACATGAACGTACACAAGCAGACCCATACGCCCATGTATACATACACTCATACACATGAACGCAGACACATACATACATACATACATACGCACGCGGACACTAACGCTTATACCTACATGAACGTACACATGCGGACACTAACGCTTATACTTACATGAACGTACACATGCAGACACTGACGCATATGCCTACATAACGTACACACGCGGAGATCTCACACTAACGCTTATACCTACATGAACGTACACATGCAGACACTAACGCTTATACCTACATGAACGTACACATGCAGACACTAACGCTTATACCTACATGAATGTACACATGCAGACACTCACGCTTATACCTACATGAACGTACACATTCGGATACACACGCACACACATGTACGCGGAAATCTAACGCTTATACCTACATGAACGTACACATGCAGACACTCACGCACATGCCTGCATGGACATACACA
>NC_091553.1:47981165-47985156 GCF_042767895.1 Penaeus vannamei
CCAACCTTGCACATAAGTTCAAGTAGAAAATGCTGTGCAATATTCTTATGCAATGCAAGCTTAACTTTCCGGAAGGGAGGCTTTTGGGATCTATTTACTTATTTATTTATTTCATTTCTTCATTTATTAATGTTGTTATTTTACAACTTTTTAGGTCAGTCTCTGTATCTCTCTCTCTTTCCTCCCTTTTCTTAAATGCTCTCTCTCTATCTGTCTATCTATCTATCCATCTATCTATCTCTATCTCTTTCTCTATCTATCCATCTACATTTCTCTCTCTACCTATCTATCTCTATCTATCTATCTATCTATCTCTCTCTCTCTCTCTGCCTCTCTCCCTCCCCTTCTCCCTCTCTCTCCCTGTCCCCTCTCTCGCTCTCCCCTTTGTGCCTCCGCACTCTCGCTCTCCCTCCCCTTCTCCCTCTCCCTCTCTCTCTCCCTCCCTCCCCACTCTTTCTCTCCCTCCTCCCTCTCTCCTTCCCCCTCACCCCCTCCTCCCTCTCTCCCTCAATCTTATTTTTTTTTTTTTTTTTTTATTTTTTTTGCACTGTCAACATTGCCACATCTTTACCAAACATCTTTAAATTCAGTGAAGGGAATGCACTGAATTTCCTGTTGATGCAATGTTCATGACTCACGTGCATGAGAAGGGAGAGAAAGTACACTGAATGCATAGATCTCCGTCACCATTGATTAAAAACACAAAGAAAAGAAAGGAAGGGAGAGAGAGAGAGACAAAAAAGGGTAGAAGATACCTAAGATTAACTTAAAAGAGAGAGAGAGAGAGAGAGAGAGAGAGAGAGAGAGAGAGAGAGAGAGAGAGAGAGAGAGAGAGAGAGAGAAAGAGAGTAAGAGAGAGAGAGAGAGAGAAAGTAAAAAAAAAATGCCAAAGTGTACTTAAGGTAAAATTAACTAAATAAAAACCGAAAAAGGAAAAAATGAAAAGAAATAAAAGATACTAAAATCTACTAAAGATAAAATGAAGTGATATAAAAAAGAATTGATTAATTAAACACCCTTATTAGGCCATTGTCATGAAGGATATTTTCTGGACAATTCATGAATATTTAAAAAAAAATCAAAAGTCAACCCCACTGACAAAAAAATAAATAAATAGATAAATAGATAGATTAAAAAAAAAATGAAGGTTGGCTAAGACACACCTCTGCTAAAAAAAATAATAAAAAAATAAATAAATAAATAATAAAATTCTGTTTATATTTTTTTGAGTTCTCCTGCTAACCAACGAACAAACAAATTAACTAACCAACGTTAATAAAAACAAAAACAATATCAACAATAACAATTATGATAGAAATGATGATGATAATAATAATGATGATGATGATGATAAGGACAACAACAATAGTAATGATGATAATGATAATAACAATAATAATGATAATAATAATAATAACAGTAATGATAACAATAATTATGATAATAGCAATGATGATGATAATAATAATAATAATAATAATAATAATAATGATAATAATAATAATAAGGATAATTGTAATACTAACAGTAATAACGACAATAAAGATCATGAAAATGATAACAGAAACAGGAATAAGAAGAACAAATAACAATAACAATAATACAGATACTTAAAGCCTTCAAACAGAAACCTCAAAAACCTTAAACCTCTCACATGTTGTTTCCTGAAAAAATAAACAACAAAACAACAACAACAAAAATTCATATACAAATCAACCGATATCATAATCATCATCATACTCACAACATATTAAAGACATATTTAACTGAGTATGTCTGTCATGAGTATGATTATGAGTATTATGAGGAGATTATGAGTATGATTATGAGTATTATGAGGAGATTATGAGTATTATGAGGAGATTGTGAGTATTATGAGGAGATTATGAGTATTATGAGGAGATTATGAGTATTATGAGGAGATTATGAGTATTATGAGGAGATTATGAGTATTATGAGGAGATTATGAGTATTATGAGGAGATTATGAGTATTATGAGGAAGTTATGAGTATTATGAGGAGATTATGAGTCTCATGAGATTATGAGTATTATGAGGAGATTGTGAGTATTATGAGATTATGAGTATTATGAGGAGATTATGAGTATCATGAGGAGATTATGAGTATCATGAGGAGATTATGAGTATCATGAGGAGATTATGAGTATTATGAGGAAATTATGAGTATTATGAGGAAGTTATGAGTATTATGAGGAGAGTATGAGTATCATGAGGAGATTATGAGTATTATGAGGAGATTGTGAGTATTATGAGGAGATTATGAGTATTATGAGGAGATTATGAGTATGATTATGAGTATTATGAGGAGATTATGAGTATGATTATGAGTATTATGAGGAGATTATGAGTATGATTATGAGTATTATGAGGAGATTATGAGTATGATTATGAGTATTATGAGGAGATTATGAGTATGATTATGAGTATTATGAGGAGATTATGAGTATGATTATGAGTATTATGAGGAGATTATGAGTATGATTATGAGTATTATGAGGAGATTATGAGTATGATTATGAGTATTATGAGGAGATTATGAGTATGATTATGAGTATTATGAGGGGATTATGAGTATTGTGAGGAGATTATGAGTATGATTATGAGTATTGTGAGGAGATTATGATTATGAGTATTGTGAGGAGATTATGAGTATTATGAGGAGATTATGAGTATTATGAGGAGATTATGATTATGAGTATTGTGAGGAGATTATGAGTATTATGAGGAGATTATGATTATGAGTATTATGAGGAGATTATGATTATGAGTATTATGAGGAGATTATGAGTATTATGAGGAGATTATGATTATTATGAGGAGATTATGATTATGAGTATTGTGAGGAGATTATGAGTATTATGAGGAGATTATGAGTATTATGAGGAGATTGTGAGTATTGTGAAGAGATTATGAGTATTATGAGGAGATTATGAGTATTATGAGGAGATTATGAGTATGAGTATAAGTATGAGTATGAGTACGTGTATCAGATTCGATTAAATCTTAGAGGAAGCCTATATTAAATAAACTATTTTTTCTGTATATACCTGGTTGGCCTTCGGTTCAGCCGCTTGTTAAATGACCTTCCACAAGGAATAATGGATTGAGAAAATGTAATACTGGTCAGTTTGGTTGTGAAAAAATATGTATGTTATTTACTGGATGTGTTTTTGTTTGTTTGTTTATTTGTTTGTTTGTCTGTATGGTTGTTTGTCCAGTTATTATTGTTGTTGTTGTTGGTATTATTATTATTATTATTATTATTATTATTATTGTTGTTATTATCATTATTATTATTATCATTATTATTATTGTTATCATTATTATTATTATTATTATTATCATTATTATTATTGTTATTATTATTATTATCATTATGATTAGTATCATCATCATTATCATCATCATTATTATTGTTGTTGTTGTGTTACCATTATTATCATTATAATCATAATTATCATTTATATTATTGCTGTTGTTATTATTGTTACTATTATTATTGCAATTATCATTATTAATATTATCATTAGTATTAGAATTATCATTATTATTGTTCTTTATACCCTTATCGTTATAATCATTATTATCATTATTATAATCATTATTAATATTATTGTTGTTTTTGTTGTTCTTGCTGTTGCTGCTGTGATCATTGTTACTATTATTATTATTTTCATTATTATTATTATTTTCATCATTATCATTATCATTATCATTATCATCATTATCATTACTATTACCATTATCATTGTTATTATCTTTATTATAATATCTATCATTATCATTGTCTTTATAATCATCATTAACATTACTGTTGTTAGTTATACCCTTATCATTATCATTATTATTACCATTATTACTATAACTACTATTGTTATTGTGATCATAACTGTTACCGTTATGTGTATTATAATCATTATCTTCATTATGAATGTTATCATTATTATATTCATTATCATATTCATTATTAT
>NC_091553.1:47985656-47990656 GCF_042767895.1 Penaeus vannamei
ACACACACACACACACAGACATATATATATATATATATATATATATATATATATATATATATATATATATATATATATATACTAGCATCATTATAATCATTAGTATTTCTATTTGTTATATTTGCCAACATCATTATCACTCTTACTGAGATATCTCTATTGAATCAATTGTTAGGAGTTGGAGTACCACAAGATTCAGTTCTTGGACCTCAGCTGTTCTTAATTATGTTTAGATGTGACGTCATACACAATACAAGGGTAAGTACGTAATACTAATACAATGCACACTGCAATTATGCAATACTTATACAAGCATGCGTGCAACATAATTATAATAATAATACAATACACACTACAGTTATACAGTACTTATACAAGCATGCGTACACCACAATTATAATACAAGGATCAAGTTACTGATCCAGTGTACTTTATTATGTTTAGATGTGACGTCATACACAATACAAGGGTAAGTACGTAATACTAATACAGTACACTGCAATTATACAGTAATTATACAAGCATGCGTGCAACATAATTATAATACAAGGATCAATACACCATGATACTAATACAACAAATACTGCAACAATACAACAAATACAATACAACAAATTTTGCAAAAATACAATAAATACTGTAACAATACAACAAATACAATACAACAAATACTGCAAAAATACAACAAACACAATACAACACAAACTGCAACAATACAACACATACAATACAACAAATACAGCAACAATACAACAAATACAATGCAACAGATACAGCAACAATACAATCCTGATACAAGGGTAGAAGTATCATCTGAATACAAGGGCAAATAAATCACTCTCAGTTACAGAAAAAAATACAATACAGAGGAACTACATTGCAATGAATAAATCTCACTTGCTCTTTTATGAATTTGATAAATCGCCGAGTAAAAGAATTGCAAAATTAAAGCTGAAAATTTGATAAAGATCATACACTTTTGAAGGAGGAGATACAGAAAGAGAAGAAAAGAATAAAGAAGAAAATAAAAGAAACGAAGTATGTATAGATAGATAAAATAAGTTAAAAGAGATCTAGGTTTGTTTATGAGTTATGAAAATATTTAAAGTCATACGACAGAGTAGGAAAAGAAAGGAAATATTCTAGTAAATGGCTTATAAGAATTTTAAGGATCAATACCAAATATGGAATTTAAGTCTTACAAAACGTATATCATTGGAACAAATTCAAAATAGGTCTGTAGTCTTTTAAAAGATATAATGTTATTAGAACAGTTTTAAGGCATGTCTTAATTGCCAAAAAAAAAGAAAAAGATAAAGAGAAAAATGTAATATATCTTTACGAAGACAAAGAGGAAATATGTAATTTTATATATACGTAAAATTATTTAAAATTGGCGCCAAATCTAAGGAAGGTAATAGTGTGTTGATAAACATTCTTTTATTCTTCGTCTTCTGCTTCTTTTTCTTCTTCTTCCTCTTCTTGTTATTCATATTCTTCATAATTTTCTTTTTTTCTCCCTTCTCTTTCTTCTCTCTTCTTTCCTCCTCTCCTTTCTTCTCTTTCTCTTTCCTCTTATTCATCTCCATCATCCTCGTCTTCATCATCCTGTTCCTCATCTTATTCTTATTTATTCTCCCATTTCTCCTGCTTCCTTCTTCTTCCTTATCTATTATTTACTCCAAAGATTATTTACGCACATTAAAGTTAACACAATTTTTCCGCGTTTAAAAACCCACCAATAAGCGTAGACCCCACATCTGACCAATCACAGACGAGGATTCCAGTGATCGACCAATCACGGACGAGGGCCCAGTGAACAGCCAATCAGAGAGCAGCACAGAAGGAAAACTCGGGGAAGGAATTTGGCGCCAAGGTAGTATCACCCTGGAGGTCACAGAGGCCAGATCAATATTAATTTTATTAACTTGTTTTGTTATTTTGCATAGTTTATTTTGTGTCCATGTTCATAGCTATAATTGCCTTCACTCAAAAAAAAATTCTTAATGAAATGTTGATATGTACTGTGGCAATTATCATCATCTCGACTAAAATCATGATTTTTATTATTATCATCATTATTATTATTATCATCATCATCATCATCATCATCATCATCATCATCATCATCATCATCATCATCATCATCATCATCATCATCATCATCATCATCATCATCATCATCATCATCATCATCATCATCATCATTATTAGCAGTACTATTACTATTACTACCATCACTGTCATCATTATTATCATCGGTATTATTATCGCCATTATTATCATCATTATTACTGTAGCCAAGGTTTTACAAGTGCTATTATCATAAATTTCCATTATGGTGATCACCAATACTGTTAGAATATTACTTAATAGTTATTAAAGTAATTATCACTATTATCCTTCTTTCAATTTCTCATCATCGTCACTATATACTATTCCCAATTTATTTAATTCCTTTTTGTATGAATGCTATGCCTCTATTATCTTTATTAACGCAATCAATATCCTTTATTCTAATTGTTTTATTATTTGATATTATGAATTATTTCGTTATCACCTATCTATCATTAGGTAGATATTTCTATTGATATTATTTTTTATGTAATTACAAATATTGTTTTTATGACTAATGCCATTTTTTGCTATCATATCAGATGTAATAATTTGATAGTAGAATTAATATCGTTATAACTAATATGTTATTAGATAGCATAACTGATATTATTCTTCAATATTATAATTGATATTATTTTATATTATATCTGATATCATTATTATCAAAAATATAATTACTATCATTACATACATGTACGATATTTATACTCTAATTTATATTATTGTATATTAAATCTGATATTATTATCAAAAATATAATTACTACCTTTACATACATGTACGATATTTGTTATATAATTGATATGATTTTATACTCAATCTGATATCATTATCAAAAATATAATTTCTATCATTACATACATGCAAATCTGATATCATTATTATCAAAAATATCATTACTATCATTATATACATATATACAATATTTATTTCCATTCTTACCTTGCAACTGTCTTGGCCAACCTTGCTTCTGTAGGAAAATTTTGGCACTCGACCTCGAGATGCTGCAACGCTCCCTCACCATCTCCTCCTCACTATATCTTCGCCTTAGCTCGCCCCCTGTGGTTGTCCTCGTCACTATCACCCTCCTCTTGTCACCATGGGGGCTTTTTTTTCTCCTTCAGAATTCCGGTAGTTATGGTGACTGGAATGGTATGATTGTTTTTATGGTGTTTTGGGAGGACGGAGATCGCGTGTTGTGCCTGAGGGTATACGTGGGGGAGAGGGGGGAGGGAGGTGAGGAGGGGGAGGGGGGAGGTAACTGTTTTCCTTGTCTTGGTGTATCATTTGTTTGTCTGTCGGTTCATTTGGTTGTGGGTTTTGTTATATGTCTGTCTGGATGGCTTTTCTGTATTCGTCTGTCTGTCTTTGGTTGGATGTTTCTCTGTGTGTCTCTGTTTTGCTCGTTCTCTCGTTCTCTTGCTCTCTCGCGCGCGCTCTTTGTCTCTCTCTGTCTGTCTCTGTCTGTCTGTCTCTCTCTCTCTCTCTCTATCTATCTATCTATCTATCTCTTCCTCCCTCCTTCCTTCCTCTCTCTCTCTCTCTCTCTCTCTCTCTCTCTCTCTCTCTCTCTCTCTCTCTCTCTCTCTCTCTCTCTCTCTCTCTCTCTCTCTCTCTCTCTCTCTCTCTCTCTCTCTCTCTCTCCTCTCTCTCTCTCTCTCTCTCTCTCTCTCTCTCTCTCCTCTTTCTCTCACTCTTTCTCTCCCTCGCTCCATCCCTCTCATTCTATTACCAGGCTGCATCACATTTACTTATTTATTTATTTATTCATTTATTTTTTACTGTCGTTACTATACCACCAAAGTTTTTTCTGCACAACCGCAGTACTTCTTTTTTATTTTTTATCTATTTTTCTAAATATTTTTTTACTGTCGTTACTACACTACCAAAGTTGTTTTTTTCTTCTTCTTCTTTTTTGCACAACCCCAGTACTTTTTTTTTATTTTTTTTTTTATCTTTTTATATATATATTTTTTTTTACTTTCGTTACTACCCTACCAAAGTTTTTTTTTTTTTTTTTTTTTTTTTTGCACAACCCCAGTACTTCTTTTTTTATTTTCTATCTATTTTATCTATTTTTTAAATATTTTTTCCTGTCATCACTACACTACCAAAGTTTTTTTTCTATTTTTTAAAATATTTTTACTGTCATCATTACACTACCCAAGTTTTTTTTTTTTTTTTTTTTTTGCACAACCCCAGTACTTCTTTATTATTATTATTATTATTATTATTATTATTATTATTATTATTATTATTATTATTATTATTTACTGTCATCACTACACTACCAATTTTTTTTTTTTTTTTCTTTCTTTTTTTTTTTTTTTGCTGCACAACCCCAGTATACTTGCCCTTCAGCCAACCCCTGACTTCCCTGTGACTCGCTCCTCCTTCAACTTCTCCTCTCCGGTAAAGAAGAGCACCGGAGGAGGAGTCGCCAAGGAAGATTCCGGTCTTGAGTGGATGGCCTCAAGTCGACGCTGTATCGACTGGGGGGGAAGGAGGGTGGAGGGAGAGGGAGAAGAGAGGGAGGGGAGGGTGGTGGTGTGAGGGAGGGAGGGTGGAGAGGGGGAAGGGAAGTGTGGGAGGGAGTAGGGGGATGGAGAGGGAGAGAGGGGGAGAGAGGAGGGAGGGAGGGAAGGAGGGGTGGATAGGGGTGGGAGGGAGAAGGGGAGGGGGAGAGGGGGAGAGAGAGGGAGGGAGGGGGAGAAGGAGAGAGAGAGAGAGAGAAAAATGTCTTGGTGAGTCCTGTGCAAACTTGAATTCTACTTCTGTTTATTGATATATATATATACATATATATATGTATATAAATATATATATATATATATATATATATATATATATATATATATATAGATATGAGTGTGTGTGTGTGT
>NC_091553.1:48008156-48010656 GCF_042767895.1 Penaeus vannamei
CCTCTCCTCTCTTTCCCATACCTCTCCTCTCTCTCTCTCTCTCCCTCCCTCCATTCCTCCTCCCTCCTTCCTCTTCCTCTCTCTCTCCTCTTCCTCTCCCATTCTTTCTTTCTCTCCCTCCCTCCCTCCTTCCTCTCCCTCTCCCTCCTTCCCTCCCTCCTCCTTCTCTCCCTTTCCCTCTTTCTCTCCCCTTTCCTCTCTCCTTCCCTTCCTTCCCCCTCCCTTTCCCTCCCTCTCCCTCTCTCCTTCCTCTTCTTCCCCCTCCTTCCTCTCCCTCCCTCCTACTCCTCTCTCTCCTCTCCCTTCCTCTCTCATTCTTTCTCTCCCCTTCTCCCTCTCCCTCTCCCTCCCTTCCTCTCCTTCCCTCCCTCCCTCTCCCATTCTTTCTCTCCCTTTCCCTTCCCCTCTCCTTCCTTCCCTCCTTCTCTCCCTTCCTTTCCCTCTCACTCCCTCTCCCCATTCCTCTCTCCCTCTCTCCCTCCCTCCCTCTCCCTCCTTCCCTCCCTTCCTCTCTCCCTTCCTCCCTCCCTTCCTCTCCCTCCCTCCCTCCCTCCCTCCTACTCCCCACAGTAAACACAACCTAATTCTAAAACAAACAAGTAAACAACTCATTTCTGTTGTAAAGTGATTCCGTGGTTCTGCTAACGGTTCTTACAAGTAAACTTTGAGGAATGAAAATGATGATGATGTTGCAGATATTATCATTGTTATTTTCAGAACTAATATCATTATTGTTGTTGCTGTCATATTTTTTTAATTATCATTATTACTGTTTCTTTTATTATTATTATTTGTACTGTTGTTATTTTCATTATTGATTTATCATTGTTATTGTTAGTTACTGTTATTTTTTCATTATGATTATCATTATCACTAATTTTGCTATTATTTTTATTATTATCATCATTATGATAATCATCATTATTATGATTTTTATTATCATTATGACTATCGTCATTATTATCATCATAATTGTCTTGTTATTACAGCTACTTTGTTATTTTTTATGAGCATTATCTTTATTATTAACATCATCGTCATAATTATTATCATTATCAATATTATTATCATTATCATTATCAATATCAATAATATTATCACTGTTATTATCATTAATTATCATTATTATTGTTTTTCCTTTTGACATCATTATCTGTAGTAGCATCAGCATAATTACCGTTAGTAATGTTTCTATCATTATCATTATCATTATCATTATTATTATCATTATCTTTATCATTATTATTATATCTGTTGTTATCATAATTCACTCTTTTCAACATCATAAATATACGATAGATAATGAATAGATAATTGGACACTTATGGGAAGATAGTAGATAGGGCGGGATAGGATAAAGAGGAAGAAGAGACTGAGGAAGAAAAGAGGAAGAAGAGGAAGAGGAAGAGAGAGGAAAAAAGAAGTAAAGGATAGGGAGGGAAAGAGAGAGGAGGAAGAGGAGGAAAATGAAAAAAAGGAGAAGAGACAGTCGACGAAGAAGAGAGAAAATAGGACTTGGAGAAAAAAGAAAAGAAAAAGAAAACAGGAAGAAGGAGAAGAAAAAGAAGAAGAGAGAAGGTAGAGAAAATCACGAAGAGAAGAAATAAGAAAAAAACAAGAACTTTAGCTTAAGACACGAAGCTGCTTCTTCAAGACGTAACCAAAGGCTTGAGGACCCGAGGGAGAGAAATCTATGGAGAGGCTCCCTATCTATTTTAGGACCGCGTATGGGCGTCGTATCGGTGGCCTCCCCCCCCCCGTAAGATACCCTGGGGGGGATGGGGGGTGGTGAAAAATTACCACCCCCCCTCCCCCGGAGCGATGCCTATGAGTGTGTGTGTGTGTGTGTGTGTGTGCGTGTGTATGTTTATAATAATGTATACTTAAAGGTATGTCCAATTTCCCATCCATCTATTTGTTGTATACTTAAAGGTATGTCCAGTATCCCATCCATCTATTTGTTGTATACTTAAAGGTATGTCCAATATCCCATCCATCTATTTGTTGTATACTTAAAGGTATGTCCAGTATCCCATCCATCTATTTGTTGTATACTTAAAGGTATGTCCAGTATCCCATCCACCTATTTGTTGTATACTTAAAGGTATGTCCAGTATCCCATCCATCTATTTGTTGTATACTTAAAGGTATGTCCAGTATCCCATCCATCTGTTTGTTGTATACTTAAAGGTATGTCCAATTTCCCTTCCATTTGTTGTATACTTAAAGGTATGTCCAGTATCTCATCCATCTATTTGTTGTATACTTAAAGGTATGTCCAGTATCCCATCCATCTGTTGTATACTTAAAGGTATGTCCAGTATCCCATCCATCTATTTGTTGTATACTTCAAGGTATGTCCAGTATCCCATCCATCTATTTGTTGTATACTTAAAGGTATGTCCAGTATCCCATCCATCTATTTGTTGTATACTTAAAGGTATGTCCAGTATCCCATCCATCTATTTGTTGTATACTTAAAGGTATGTCCAGTATCCCA
>NC_091553.1:48030656-48033156 GCF_042767895.1 Penaeus vannamei
TTTCTTTCTCTTTCTCTTCTTCATTTATCTCTTTCTCTATATCTTCCATTCTTTCTTTTTCTCTCTTTATTTCTCATTTCCTTCCCTTCTCTCTAAGATTTTTTCTCTTTCTCCTTTTCTTTCCTTCTCTTTCTCTCTTCTTCTCTCTTTTCCTCTTTCTTTTTCTCTCTTTCTCTCTCTCACTTCCTTCCATCCTCTTAAGTTCCTTCTTTCTTTCTCTTTCCTTCTCTTTGTCCTTCTCTTTTTCTTCTTCATTTATCGCTTTCTCTTTCTCTTCTTCATTTATCTCTTTCTCTATACCTTCCACTCCTTCTTTTTCTCTCTTTATCTCTCTCACTTCCTTCCCCCCTATTTAGTTCCCTTTTTCTCTCCCATTCCTTCTCTTTCTCCTTCTCTTTCCTTCTCTTTCTCTCCTCTTCTTCTCTCTTCTCCTCTTTCTTTATCTCTCTTTCTCTCTCTCACTTCCTTCCATCCTCTTAAGTTCCTTCTCTCTCTACCTTTTCTTCTCTTTCTCCTTCTATTTCCTTCTCTTTCTCTCCTCTTCTTCTCTTTTCCCCTCCTTCTTTATCTCTCTTTCTCTCTCTCACTTCCTTCCATCCTCTTAAGTTCCTTCTCTCTCTACCTTTTCTTCTCTTTCTCCTTCTCTTTCCTTCTCTTTCTCTCCTCTTCTTCTCTCTTCTCCTCTTTCTTTATCTCTCTCTCTCTCTCACTTCCTTCCATCCTCTTAAGTTCCTTCTTTCTCTCTCATTCCTTCTCATTCTCCTTCTCTTTCCTTCTCTTTCTCTCCTCTTCTTCTCTCTTCCCCTCTTTCTTTATCTCTCTTTCTCTCTCTCACTTCCTTCCATCCTCTTAAGTTCCTTCTTTCTCTCTCTTCCCTTCTCTTTCTCCTCTTCTTCTCTCTTCCCCTCTTTCTTTATCTCTCTTTCTCTCTCTCACTTCCTTCCATCCTCTTAAGTTCCTTCTTTCTCTCTCATTCCTTCCTACTTTGTATCTGACCTTTCTGTTTGTCTCGCGTTCTGAACCCTGTGGGTCAAGGAATAAATTATCTTCTTGTACTTGTGTTCCTATTATGACTCTTGTTTTTCCCTCTCTCTATTTCTCTCTTTCTCTCTCTCTCTCTTTCTCTCTTTTTCTCTCTCTATTTCTCTCTTTTTCTGTCTGTATGTCTCTCTCTCTGTCTGTCTGTCTGTCTGTCTGTCTGTCTGTCTGTCTCTCTCTCTCTCTTTCTCTCTCTCTCTCTCTCTCTCTCTCTCTCTCTCTCTCTCTCTCTCTCTCTCTCTCTCTCTCTCTCTCTCTCTCTCTCTCTTTTTCTCTTTCTCTCTCCCTCCCTCCTCCCTCCCTCCCTCCCTCTCCCTCTCCCTCCTTCCCTCCTTCCCTCCTTCCCCTCCTTCCCTCCCTCCCTCCCTCCCTCCCTCTCTCTCCTCCTCCTTCCCTCCCTCCCTCCTCTCTCCACCCTCCTTCCCTCCACCCCCTCCTTCCCTCCTTCCCTCCTTCCCTCCTTCCCTCCCTTCCTTCCTTCCTCCCTCCCTCCCTCCCTCCCTCCCTCCCTCTCTCCCTCCTTCCCTCCTTCCCTCCTTCCCTCCCTCCCTCCCTCCCTCTCTCGTCCACCAGCAAAAACAGAAATAGAATAGACACCCCTATCCTTCCTCAGTCGGGGCCGAACATGACTCAGCGGTTATTGGGGTCGCGGGGGAGGGGTAGAGGGGGAGGGGTGGAGGAGAGGGGGGAAGGCTGGAGGGGAAATTGCTATGGAACTCCCAACTTCCTCCTTTCAAGTCCTTAAGTGCGCGCGCGCGTGTGTGTTCGGCGAAGGGGGGGGTTGGGTTGGGGGTAGGTGGGGGCAGGTGGGGAGTGGCAGGGTGTGTGTGGGGGTGGAATGTTGAAGGGGGATGGGGGAGGGTGTGTGGGGGAGGTAGGTGTGTGTGTGTGTGGCGGAGTGGGGGAAGGTAGGAGGGGAAGGGGGAAGGTGTGGGGGGAGGTAGGAGGAGTGTGTGTGTGTGGGGGGATGACGGGGGGGGGTAGGATTATGTGTTTATTGTGTGTGTGTGTGTGCATGTAGGTGTGTTTGTGTATGTGTGTGTGTGTCCGTGTGCCTGAATGTGTGATTCATGTTTATGTGTGTGCGTGTGTGTGTATATGTGTTTGTGTATGTGTGTGTGTGTGTTATTTATGTATGTATGTATCCGTGTGCATGTGTGTGTGTGTGTGTACGTGTGTGTGTGTGTGTCTGAGACTGCATGTATGTGTAGACATTGAAAACCAAATGCTTCTGAAATATCCCATATAATTCCGAAAAAAAAGCTTTTTGACTTCTAAATTTTTCAAAAAAATCACAAACAACTCTTAAACTTCAATAAGAAATAAAAAAAAGAAAGAAAGAAAGAAAAAAAAGAAAAAGATATATACCAGCGTGTGTCCTTAACCCTTTCAATCTTATCTTTGGTATCTTTTTTTTTCTTTTTTTTGGTGGTACCTTGGCAGGCCTAATTCCCCCTTATAA
>NC_091553.1:48043156-48048156 GCF_042767895.1 Penaeus vannamei
TACAAAATTCTCTTGTATTACTCTTTAATTTATGAGTAATCTATTTCTTGTAGTCTATAGATATGCAATAACTTATATTATATATGCAGTAGCTTATATTATCTACATATTTTGCAATATATTCACATATGATGTAAGAATATCAGTATTAACGACCTCACTGCATAATTAAAATATTTACGGATAATACATATATACATAGAGATGGATATCCGTCTATCTATCTGATGTATATATACATTTATCTATCTGTCCGGTAGATATGTATGTTTAGACTGATAGATAAGTATTCATAAGTCCGTAAGTCTGTATAATGAATATTCACAATAACAAAAAACAAAACGGACAACAAAAGTACAGTCATATGAAAAGAATGTGTAAATAAAATTATCTATCTATCTATCTATCTAATTTATTTATCGGTTGGTTTGTTAAAATTGTGCGAGGTGAATATTCATCATTCGGACACGCTTATATATAAATATGAATATATATTTATTAATCTAGACATGCATATTTATCCGACATGCATATTTATCCGACAGATAGACAGATAAATGAATATCTATCAGATAGGTTGACAGATATGCATTTATTCCTGTAAATATGCATGTCCGTATATGTGAATATTTATCGGGTCGGGCCTGGAACAATTTTAACAAGCTGGCTGTATATTTAATCAGCCGGTTCGTTAGAATTGTGCCAATCCCGACCTTATTGACATTCATAACACCAACATTCACATACACAGAAATAAATGCATATTCATAAGTCTAAACATGTATGCTTACCGTACAGATAGAAAAATCAATATATATTTATTTGATAGATCGATAGATATGCATCTATTTCTGTGTATATGGATCTCTGTTTATACGAATGTTCATTGGGTCGGACCTCGCACAATTTTAACAAACTGGCTGATGATGATGAAGAAGAAAAAGAAGAAGGAGAAGGAGAAGGAGAAGGAGAAGGAGAAGAAGAAGATGAAGAAGAAGAAGAAGAAGGATAAGGGGAAGGAGAAGAAGATCTATTTATTTATCTATATCTATCTATTTATTATTTCTATTTTTATTTATATATCTCTCGTGGTATTTCCGGTTAAGGTAATTGACACTGAACACAAGAGCGAGATGTCTCATCGGGTTGAAGGGTGTAGTGGAGGAGGGGAAGGGAGAGAGAGAGAGAGGAAGGGAGAGGAAGGGAGGGAGGGAGGGAGGGAGGGAAGGAGAGAGAGGGAGGAAGGGAGGGAGGGAGGGAGGAAGGAGGAAAGGACTGAGAGAGAGAGAGGGAAGGGAGAGAGAGAGAGAGAGAGAGAAAGGGAGGGAGGGAGGGGGGGAGAGGGAGGGAGGGATGGAGAGAGAGAGAGAGAGAGAGAGGGAAGGGAGGGAGAGAGAGGAAGAGAGGGAGGGAGGGAAGGAGAGAGAGAGAGGGGAGAGGAAGGGAGGAAGGAGAGAGAGAGAGAGGAGGAAGGGGAGGAAGAGAGAGAGAAGGGAGAGAGAGAGAGAGAGGGAGGGAAAGAGAAAGAGAGGGAGGGAGAGGAAGGAAGGGAGGGAGAGGGAGAGAGAGAGAAGGGAGGGAGGGGAGAGAGAGAGAGAGGAGGGAGGGAGGAGGGAGAGAGAGAGAGGAAGGAAGGGAGGGAGAGAGGGAGAGAGAGAGAGGAAGGGAGGAGAGAGAGAGAGAGGGAGGAGGAGAGAGAGAGAGGGAGAGGAAGGGAGAGACAAAGAGGAAGGGAAGGAGGGAGAGAGAGAGAAGAGAGAGAGGGAAGGAGGTGGAGGGAGAGAGAGAGAAGTGAGAGGAAGGAGGGAGAGAGAGAGAGAGGAAGGAGGGAAAGAGAGGAAGGGAGGGAGGGAGAGAGAGAGAGAGAAAGAGACACAGAGAGAGAGAAAGGGAGGGAGAGAAAGAGACACAGAGAGAGAGAAAGAGAGAGGAGCGGGAACGAAGGAGAGAGATAGACAGAGAGAGAGAGAGAGGAGACACAGATGAGAAAGAGAAAAGAATGAGAGTAAAAAAAAAAAGAGAGAGAGAGGGAGAGCAAGAAAAAATAAATAAAAAAAAACATCCATGGAAAAATGAAATAATTCTAAAATGATGAAGATCTGCCACGTTGATTTATGATGAATAAATTAATATGAAAACAACGCCGTTATGTCAGTCGAGAGGTCACTGAGAACGCCTGAAAAGGAGTGTCTAGACAATGCCGAAACGAAACGGGTTTTCCCTCTTCTCCTTCTTCCTCTTTCCCTCTTCCTCTTCTCTTTATGGTTGATCTTCTTGTTCTTATTCCCCTTCTTCGTTTTTGTCTATTTTCTCTTCTTCTTTGTCTCATTCTTCCTCGTTTTTTTCTTTCTTTTTTTTCTTTTTCTTCTTTATTTTTTTTCTTCCTCTTCCTCCTCCTCCTCCTCCTCCTCCTTCTTCTTCTTCTTCTTCTTCTTCTTCTTCTTCTTCTTCTTCTTCTTCTTCTTCTTCTTCTTCTTCTTCTTCTTCTCCTCCTCCTTCTTTTTCTTTCTCCTTCATCATCATCTTCATCCTCTTCTTTTTTTACTATGAATATGAATCCTCACTTTTTATCTTTTATTTGCTCTCGTTCTTATTCTTTTATCATTATTCTCTATTCATATATTCATTTATTCATTTAGTTTTTATATATATATATATATTTTTTTTTTTTTTTTTTTTTTTTTTTTTTTACAATGGCACTCTTCCATCTGATTCCTATGCCAGTCCAGTGCCAGGCATCGTCACCTCATCGTCCTCGTCCTCGGCAGCGTAGGAGGAATGCCACAAGGACCCTAGACACGCCCATCCTTCAACCCTCCCCTCCCCCCCCCCGTCTCCCTCCTCCTCCTCCTCCCCCCTCCCTCCTCCCCTCCTTTCCTTTCCTTCCAGCCTGCTGACGTATTTTTTTTTTTTTTTTTTAGGCTTAGCTGTGTCCCCTTTGGCGCTTTCGGTAGCCTCTCTTCCTCCTAGTCTTCCTTCTCCTTCTTTTCCTCCTTCTCTTCCTCCTTCTTCTCGTCCTCTTCCTCCTTTACTCCTTTTACTCGTCCCTCTCCTCTTCCTCCTCCTCTTTCCGCCTCCCTACTCCTATTCCACTCTCCTCTTCCTCCTCTTCCTCCCTCCTCCTCCTGCTCTTCCACCTCCTCTTCCCCTCCCCCTCCCTCTCCTTCTCTCTCCTCCTCCTCCTTCTCCTCCTCTTCCTCCTTTTACTCCTCCTCTTCCTCAGCTTCCACCTCCTTTCTCTCCTTCCTCCTCCTTCTCCTCCTCCTCCTCCTCTCTCTCCACCTCCCCCCCTCCCCTCCCTCTCCTTCCCCTCCTTCACCCCCTCCCCTTTCCTTCCTCCACCTCCCTCCCCTCTCCCCTCTCTCTACTCCTCCTCCCACCTTCCTCCTTCTTCCCTCTTTCCTCCTCATCTACCCTCTCCCTCTCTCTCCTCCTCCTCCCACCTCCCTCCCCATCTACCCTCCTCCCTCTGTAATTTACTCTAAGCCGCGGGCGAGAGGTAGACCAAATTCTGCCCCGTCACGCCCCAGCCTCGTAAGTCTTCTGAAAGTCCCCTTAAGTCCCCCCTACCAAGTCCTGCTGAGTCCGGTCGGGTCCTTTCATCGAGAAGGGGTGGGTGGGTGAGGGGGGGAAGGGAGGGAGGGAGGGAGGGTGGGAGGGAGGGGAGGGGGGAGAGGAGGAGGGAGGAGAGGAGGGTGGGAGGGAGGTAGGGGAGGGAGGAGAGGA
Source organism: Penaeus vannamei (assembly GCF_042767895.1). Classification (NCBI taxonomy): domain Eukaryota; kingdom Metazoa; phylum Arthropoda; class Malacostraca; order Decapoda; family Penaeidae; genus Penaeus; species Penaeus vannamei. The sequence continues at coordinate 48,046,883 of NC_091553.1, forward strand.
GGGAGGGAGGGAGGGGAGGTGGGGAGGGAGGGAGGGAGGAGGGAAGGAAGGGGAGGGGAGGTAGGATGGGAGGGGAGGGAGAAAGAGGGAGGAAGGGGAAGGGAGGAAGGAGGGAGGAAAGGGGGAGGAAGGAAGAAGGGAGGAAGAAGGGAGGGAAGGGGAGGAGAGGAGGAAGGGAGGGAAGGAGGGAAGGGGAAGGGAGGAAGGTAGGGAGAAGGAGGGAGGGAGGGAAAGAGGGAAGGAGGAGGAGGAAGGGTAGGGAGTGAAGAGAAAGAGGGAGGGGAGGGAGGGAAGGTTAAGGAGAGGAGGAAAGGAGGGAAGGGGAAGGGGAGGAGGGAGGAGAGGAGGGAGGGAGGAAAGGGGAAGAGAAGGAGGGAAGGAGGAGGGAGGAAGGGGGAGTGAAGGGAGGAAAGAGGGAGGGGAGGGAGGGAAGGTTAAGGGAGAGGAGGAAGGAGGGAAGGGGGAAGGGGAGGAGGAGGAGAGGAGGGAGGGAGGGAAGGAGGAAGGAGGAGGAGGAGAGGAGGAGGGAGGGAAGGAGGAGGGGGAGGAGGAGGAGAGGAGGGAGGGAGGGAAGGGAGAAGAGAAGGAGGGAAGGAGGGAAGGCTAAGGAGAGGAGGAAAGGAGGGAAGGGGGAAGGGGAGGAGGAGGAGAGGAGGGAGGGAGGGAAGGAGGAAGGGGAGGAGGAGGAGAGGAGGGAGGGAGGGAAGGAGGAGGTGTGACTTTGGAACGACCTTCTGATCTTAATCTTTTTTTTTTCTCACAATTTTCTTATTGTATATTTTTCTTTCCTTTTCTTTTCTTTCTCTTTTATCGTTTCTTTTCTTTTTCCCTTTTCTTTCGCTTTTTCTTTTCTTTCCTTTCTTTTCCTTCCTATTCGTTTCTTCCTGTTTCTTTTCTTCGTCTTTTTTCTTTCTCTTTCCTATTCCTCTCCTTTATTTTCCTTCCTTTCTTCCTTTCCTTTTGTCTCTTTCTCTTTCCTTTTCTCTCTCTTCTTCACCTTCCTTTCTTCCTTTCCTTCCGTCTCTTTCCCTTTCCTTTATTCTCTCTTTTATCTTACTTCCTCTCTTTCTTTCCTTCCGTCTCTTTCTCTTTCCCTTTTTTCTCTTCTTTACCTTCCTCTCTTCCTTTCCTTCTGTCTCTTTCTTTTTCCTTTATTCTCTCTTTTATCTTTCTTCCTTTCTTCCTTTCCTTCCGTCTGTTTCTCTTTCCCTTTTTCTCTCTTCTTTATTTTCCTTCGTTTCTTCCTTTCCTTCTGCCTGTTTCTTTTCCTTTTT
>NC_091553.1:48050656-48058156 GCF_042767895.1 Penaeus vannamei
CCCCCCCCCCACTTACACCCTCACCCTCACCCCCCTACACACACACACCGTCACCCTCACCCTCACCCCCCCACTACACACACCCTCACCCACCCCTCCCCCCACTTACACACACACCCTCACCCCCTCACTTACACCCCCCTGCATACACACACCCTCACCCTCACCCCCTACACCCTCACCCTCACCCTCACCCCCCTACACACACGCACACCCTCACCCTCACCCCCCCTACTTACACACACCCTCACCCTCACCCCCTACACACACGCACACACCTCACCCCCTACACACACGCACTTACACACACACCCTCTCCCTCACCCCCCTACATACACACATACACACGCACACCCTCATCCCCCCCCCCCTTACACACCCTCACCCTCACCCCCTACACACAATGCACCCTCTCCCCCTCCCCCTACACACACGCACACACCCTCACCCTCACCCCCTCCCCACTTACACACCCTCACCCTCACCCCCCCACTTACACACACGCACACACACGCACACACCCCACTTACACACACCCTCACCCTCCCCCTGCATACACACACCCTCACCCCCCTACACACACACACACACACCCTCACCCCCTACACACACACACACACACCCTCACCCCCCTACACACACACACACTTACACCCCCTACACACAGTCTCCCCCTCCCCTACACACATACACACACACACACGCACATACACACACGCACACACACGCACACACCATGTACACACCCCGAGCGCGTTCCCTCGACACAGCGTTGCCAATCCAGTCGAACGACCTTGGGCTCTCCGTGACGTGGCAAGCCGGTCAGCCATTGGCACACCTGGCACGCATTCTCTTCTCCTTTGCCTGTTCCCTTTTCTTCCGTTTTGTCTTTCTTCCCTTCTTTCTCTTCTCTTTCTTTGGTTTTATTTTTTTGTTTGGTTGTTTGTTTGTTTTTAGTTTTTTCTTCTTCTCAATCTCTCTTCTCTCTCTCTCTCTCGCTCTTTCTTTCTTCTCTCTCTCTCTCTCTCTCTCTCTCTCTCTCTCTCTCTCTCTCTCTCTCTCTCTCTCTCTCTCTCTCTCTCTCTCTCTCTCTCTCTCTCTCTCTCTCCATCTATCTATCTATCTATCTCTCCTGCTTTCTTAGTTTTCATATTTATCTATCTACATATATACCAGTCTCTATATCTGTCTATCTATCCATCTATCTATCTATCTGGGTTCGGAATTTTCCATCATGTGTTTTATTCTTTCTCTATTTCCTCTTTTCTTTTTCATTATTATTATTTTTATCTTTTATTTTTTCAATTCCTTTCGACTATTTTAATTTATCTTATTTTCTTGTTCTCGTGTTCGTAATGAAGAAAGAGTGAGAGAAAGAAAGGAAAGAGAGAAAAAAAATAGTGATAAATTACGAAATGAAGAAAAAGGAAGAAAATAAACAAAGAAAGAGAGAAAGAAAAGAAAAAGAAAGAAAATAAAACAATAAAAAAACGAGAAAAAACAAACGAAGATTGAAAAAGAAAGACAAAAAAAAGAAAAAAAAGTAATATACACGATAACACGAAGCCAAACGCTTATGCACAATCACCACAGCGGCCACAGTGCAATCACCACAGTCATCACAACCTGAAAACATCACAATAAAACCGATATCATCACTAATAAAAAAAAAGGCATTATCATACATCGGCATCGGAACGGGAACAATGCGGAACTATCGTACATCTGGCACAGCGCGGTTGCAGAAATTACTTTATTATTCGTTAAGTTCGGAAAGGAATTTATTACGTCATTAGCATAAATAAACTTCGCTTTAAATGGGAAACTAGGTATGAATCCTCAAGACGTTCAGTTTAATGAGAATATGAATATAAACAGGATATGCTGTGGTGAATTATCATGCATTGGCAACTCACACGGGAAGCAGTAATTATTGTACATCAACGTGATAATATTTTTTTCTCTCTTTTTTTTTTGGAATTTGGCAGGTTTATTTACTCAGTTTATAGGTCACTCCATTCTCTCTCTCTCTCTCTCTCTCTCTCTTTCTTTCTCTCTCTCTCTCTCTCTCTCTCTCTCTCTCTCTCTCTCTCTCTCTCTCTCTCTCTCTCTCTCTCTCTCTCTCTCTCTCTCTCTCTCTCTCTCTCTCTCTCTCTCTCTCTCTCGCTCTCTTTCTCTCTCTCTCACTCTCGCTCTCTCTTCTCTCTCTCTCTCTTTCTCATTCTCTCTCTCTCTCTCTCTCTCTCTGTCTCTCTCTCTCTCTCTCTCTCTCTTTCTCATTCTCTCGCTCTCGCTCTCGCTCTCGCTCTCTCTCTCGCTCTCTCTCTCTCTCTCTCTCTCTCTCTCTCTCTCTCTCTCTCTCTCTCTCTCTCTCTCTCTCTCTCTCTCTCTCACTCTCTCTCTCTCTCTCTCTCTCTCTCTCTCTCTCTCTCTCTCTCTCTCTCTCTCTCTCTCTCTCTCTCTCTCTCTCTCTCTCTCTCATTCTCTCTCTCTCTCTCTCTCTCTCTCTCTCTCTCTCTCTCTCTCTCTCTCTCTCTCTCTCTCTCTCTCTCTCTCTCTCTCTCTCTCTCTCTCTCTCTCATTCTCTCTCTCTCTCTCTCTCTCTCTCTCTCTCTCTCTCTCTCTCTCTCTCTCTCTCTCTCTCTCTCTCTCTCTCTCTCTCTCTCTCTCTCTCTCTCTCTCCCTCTCTCCCTCTCTCCTCTCCCTCTCTCCCTCTCCCCTCTCTCCCTCTCTCCCTCTCTCTCTCATTTCTCTCTCTCTCTCTCTCTCTCTCTCTCTCTCTCTCTCTCTCTCTCTCTCTCTCTCTCTTCTCTCTCTCTCTCTCTCTCTCTCTCTCTTGTCATTCTATTCCTCACTTCTCTTGTCACCCTATCTTTCTTCCCCTCTCTATCTATCGACATCCATCTACCTACCCGTCTCTCCCTATCTATCTACACCCTTATATCTATCCACCGATCTCGTCACTCCCCCATCCTTCTCTATCTCCAATTCCCTCTTTATCGGATTTCCCACCTCCTCGTCCGAAACCCCGATGCAAGTTGCAAAAGGAAAATATTGCAGTTCATCCTTACTGGTTGAACAAGGTACCTGTCCCCCCCCTCTCCCCCCTACCCCCCCTCCACGCACACTCACGTACACGAACATGCACTTGCTCTCTCATGCTTGCAAACATGATAATGCACGCGCACATACAAGGAAAGGTGCACATAGGTATACACAGGTATGTAAAGGTGCACACAGGTATACAGAAACATCTATGCATGCGTACATGTATTCATGCATACATGCATATATATACATGAATGCATGCATGTATGTATGTATGCTTATATTTAAACATATATGCATCTATCCATCAATACACACTTACATACATAAAGACATACATACATAATAACATACATACATGCATACATACTTATATACATATATAAATAAACAAATAAATACATAAAGATATACATACATACATTTATACATACATAGACATACACACATACATACATACATACATACATACATACATACATACATACATACATACATACATACATACATACATACATACATACATACATACATACATGCATAAAGACATAGACACATACATACATACATACATACATACATACATACATACATACATACATACATACATACATACATACATAAAGACATACATACATAAATACATACATACATACATACATATATACATACATAAAGACATACATACATAAAGACATATATACATACATACATACATACATACATACATACATACATACATACATACATAAAGTCATACATACATACATACATAAAGACATACATACATACATACATACATACATACATACATACATACATACATACATACATACATACATACATACATAAAGACATACATGCACATATACATACATAAAGACATACATACATACAGACATAAATACATAAATACATACATATGTACATACATACAGACATAAGTACATGAATACATAAAGACATACATACATACAGACATAAGTACATGAATGCATAAAAACATACATACATACAGACATAAAGACATACATACATGCAGACATAAATACATGAATACAGGAAGACATACATACATACAAACATAAATACATACATACATACATATATAAAGACATACATACATACATACATACATACATACATACATAAAGACATAGACACATACATACATACATACATACATACATACATACATACGTACATACATACATACATAGACATACATACATACATACATACATACATACATACATATATAAAGACATACATACATACATACATGCATACATACATACATACATACATACATGCATAAAGACATAGACACATACATACATACATACATACATACATACATCAAGACACATATACATACATACATAAAGACATACATACATACATACATACATAAATACATACATACATACATAAAGACATACATACACACATACATACATACATACATAAAGACATACATACGTACATGCATACATACATACACACATGCACTCACGCATACACAGACATTTATGTGCTCACAGCCATCCTTGAGGGGAAAAAAGTGCTTAATGAGGGTAATTAAAGGACTAATGAGGTGTGGGGTAATTAACACAGATTGTGATTATACTATGAATTAATTACAATAATAGTTTCAGTTTTTAAAAAAGTTAATTATTTCCATGTTTAACTTTCTTAATCGTATTTTTTTTATCGAGTTTTTTAAATTTTTATTGAGAAATTTCTGTAAAGTTTTGAAAGATATTTGTAAAGTTTTTTTTTTTTTTTTTTTTGTTCTCATTATTTTGTGATTGTAAATGCACATACATATTTATACGATTAAGTACACATACATCCAAACACGCACGTACTCTCTCACATACACACGCACACACACGTATACACACACACATACGCACACACACACACACGTATACACACACACACACACACACACACACACACACACACACACACACACACACACACACACACACACACACACACACACACACACGCACACACACACACACACCCAGACACACACACCCAGTTTTATATATCACAATTTTCATAATTTTATCAATGAAATCATCATTCATAGTTATTATTGTTGTTGTCATTTATCATTATTATCATTATCAGATATAATTATCTTCTTCATCTTTATCATCGTTATTACTGTTTATTAGTATCGTCATTATCCTTATCATCCTCATTCGCTGTTAAATATTCTTATTGTAATTATATCTTTCCTAATTAATTCTGTTAAATGTCATTAATTCATCCATATTCCTGTTGAATATTCTCATTGTTATTATTATCATCATATTCTCTCATCATCATCATTAAATATCTTCAATTATTCTCCAATCATCTTTGAATTAAAGGAAAGGAAAGATGATGAATAAGAAGGAGAATAAGAATGAGATGATGATGAAGAATAAGAAGAAAATAAAACATAACAACAACAACAATGATGTTAATGATAATGATAATGATAGTAATAATAGTGATGATAATTACAAAAATAATAATGTGATAATAAAGATAAAAGTGATAATGATTATAAATAATGAAAAGAAGAAGAAGAGAGATGGAAGAAAAAGAAAAAGAAAAAGAAGGAGAAGAAGAAGAAGAGAAAGAAAGTGAGAAGAAAAAGAAGACGAAGAAGAAGAACAAGAAGAAAAACAATAGAAAGAAAATTAAGAAGAAGAAGACGAAGAAGAAGAAGAAGAAGAAGAAGAAGAAGAAAACAATAGAAAGAAAATTAAGAAGAAGAAGACGAAGAAAGAGAAGAAAAAAACAATAGAAAGAAAATTAAGAATAAGAAGACGAAGAAGAAGATTAAAAACAATAGAAAGAAAATGAAGGAGAAGAGGAAGAAGAAGAAGAAGAAGAAAGAGTTAAATATCCTTCTCATCCTTGTCTCTCATATTTTCTCCTCCTCATAACACGAAATTTACCATAGTCCCCCCCCTCACCCCCCTCACCCCCCCCCCGCGCAGCCTCCAACATGGCGGGTAAAAAAAAAAATTATTAAATTTTCTCTCAAACAGGAAAATGTGAGGCCTTGTCCTTCGTTATGACCGCCTCTTACGCCACTTTATCTATCTATCTGTTTGTCTATTCGTTTGTTGGGTTGTTTCTTTGGTTGTTTGTATGTATGGCTGTCTGTCTCTATTTCTTTCTTTCTTTCTCTGTCTGTCTGCCTGTCTCTCTCTCTCTGTCTGTCTCTGTCTCTGTTTCTGTCTCTCTCTCTCTCTCTCTCTCTGTCTCTGTCTCTTTTTCTGTCTGTCTCTCTCTCTCTCTCTCTCTCTCTCTCTCTCTCTCTCTCTCTCTCTCTCTCTATCTATCTATCTATCTATCTATCTATCTATCTATCTATCTATCTCTCCGTCTGTCTCTGTCTCTCTTTCTCTGTCTCTCTCTGTCTTTCTTTCTCTCTCTCTCTCTTTCTGTCTTTGTCTCTCTCTCTCTCTCTCTATCTCTATCTCTCTCTCTCTCTCTCTCTCTCTCTCTCTCTCTCTCTCTCTCTCTCTCTCTCTCTCTCTCTCTCTCTCTCTCTCTCTCTCTCTCTCTCTCTCTCTCTCTCTCTCTCCTCTCTCTCTCTCTCTCTCTCTCTCTCTCTCTCTCTCTCTCTCTCTCTCTCTCTCTCTCTCTCTCTCTCTCTCTCTCTCTCTCTCTCTCTCTCTCCTCTCTTCGTATCAAACTCTTCTCTCTCTCTCTCTCTCTCTCTCTCTCTCTCTCCCCTCTCTCTCTCGCTCTCTCTCTCTCTCTCTCTCGCTCTCTCTCTCTCTCTAGATGCTTAGATAAGTTGATAAACAGATAGACATATAGATAGATAGATAGACAGATAGATACATAAATTGATAGACATAGATAGACAGATAAATAGTTAGAGAGAGAGAGAGAAAGAGAGATAGAAAGATAGAGAGAGAGAGAGAGAGTAATAGAAAGAGAGAGAGAGAGAGAGAGAGAGAGCGAGACAGAGCGAGAGAGAGATAGAGAGAGAGAGAGAGAGACAAACAGACAGATAGATAGATATAAATGATAGATAAATAAATAACCAGACAAATCGACAGACAATAAGATAAACAGAGAAACAGAATCCAAAGAAAAAGAAAAATACGAAATAGGAATAGAAAGAGAAATAGAAACAAAAAAAAAATTGCTGTTTCACCCTCACTGTCGTGTTTGATTCGTGTTAACACTGGAAAAGCTGTTATTGCGTGTCTCTTCTCTTCTTTTTTCCTGTCTCCTCTTTCGTCTCTGTTTCTATTTACTGTTTCTATTTATTATTGTTGAAATTAATGTTTTTTTTATTTTCATTTTTGTGATTATTTTTTATGGTTATTTTTGTGGTTATGGCTTGTTCTTGTTTATTATTTTCTTTTTCTTTGTTGTTATCTTTTCTTTCTTTCTTCTTCTTCTTCGTTGTCGTCATTGTTT
>NC_091553.1:48073156-48083673 GCF_042767895.1 Penaeus vannamei
TCCTTGTATTTCCATTTCTCCTTTTACTTTCTTTTTCCTGTTTCTTCATTTTCTTTCCTTTCTTTTTTCTTTTCTTTTGGAGAGCTTGTTTACTTGTTTTTGTCTTCTTTGATTCTTGTTTATGTTACTTAAGTGAGATTTTTTTTTTTTTTTTTTTTTGTCAATACCATGTAGTGGTTTATGTGCGTGTGTGTGTGTGCGTGTGTGTGTGTGTGTGTGTGTGTGTGTGTGTGTGTGTGTGTGTGTGTGTGTGAGTGTGTGTGTGTGTGTGTGTGTGTGTGTGTGTGTGTGTGTGTGTGTGTGTGTGTGTGTGTGTGTGTGTGTGTGTGTGTGTGTGTGTGTGTGAGTGCGTGAGTAAGACTGTGTGTTTGTTTGTGTGTTTGTGAGTGAGTGAGAGTGCCAGTGAGTAAGTAAGAGTGTCTGTGTGTGTGTGTGTGTGTGTGTGTGAGCGAGTGAGTGTGTGAGTGTATGTGTGTGCGTGTGAGAGTGCCAGTGAGTAAATAAGAGTGTCTGTGTGTGTGTGTACAACGGAAACCACAAGCCCAGAGGCCACTGACCTCTGCCAAGACACACCAAAGCACTTAGCATCTTACAGAAGACTACCTTCTCACTCCTCACTCCTTCCTCACTCCAACTCTGACCATCACCAGGAGCTCAAGCGTCTTCTGGGCGTGACGTGACCCTTGGGCGTGGGCAGGGCACGTGACCTAATCTCCACAGGGTCAGGGAGATAGCTAAGACATCTCAGCTGTTGTAGGATTGACCTGTGGTGACCCAGTAAGGTCGTTTGATACGTGAGTGCCTGTCAATCAATATTCTCTAATCACTGCAGAAAGGGATAAAAATCACTAATCACTAATTTATTCACTGTAGAAAGGTATGAAAATCACTAATTACTAATTTAATCATTGTAGAAAAATATGAAAATCACTAATCACTAATTAAATCACTGTAGAAAAGTATAAAAATCACTAATCATTAATTTATTCACTGTAGAATGGTATGAAAATCACTAATCACTAATTTATTCACTATAGAAAGGTAAAAATAATGAATATCTTCACAATACAAGATAGTGCTATATGATCTGTCACGTCTACCAACTTTACTCGTCTCAACCATTAACATATCAAACATATTAACATATTAATATTAACATATTAAACATTAACATATGTATTTAACCGCTTTCGGACGAAAATTTCCATCGATGAAAATATTCGAAACCGACCAAATCCATCTCTTTTATTTCACAGTTATTCATCCTCATTCGTACCTTTTCTATATTTATTGCAACGAATACACTTCATCTCTTATCCTTTAAAACATTGACATGTACCTAAAAGACCGGTGTGGAATATTTTCGTAAGTAAAGACATGTTTGACGAGGTACTGGCAGCTTGGAGGAGAGAGGGAGGGAAAGAGAAGGGAGAGGGAGAGAGAGAGAAGGGAGAGGAGAGAGAGAGAGAAGGGGGAGGAGGAGAGAGAGAGAAGGTGAGAGGAGGAGAGAGAGAAGGGAGGGGAGGAGAGAGAGAGAAGGGAGAGGAGGGAGAGAGAGGGGAGGAGAGAGGGAGAGAGAGAAGGGAGAGGGAGGGATAGAGAGAGAAGGGAGAGGAGGAGAGAGAAAAGGAGGAAGAAGGGAGAGGAGGATGAGAGGGAAGGAGAGGAGGAGGAGAGAGAGAGAACGCGAGAGAAGGGAGAGAGAGAGAAGGGAGAGGAGGAGGGGGAGAGAGAGAAGGGAGAGAGCGAGAGAGAGAAGGGAGGGGAGGGAGAGGGAGGGAGAGAGAGAGGAAAAGGGAGAGAGAAGGATAGAGGGAGATGAGAGAGGAGAGAGAGAAGAAGGGAGAGGAGAGAGAAAGGGAGAGGAGGAGAGAGAGAAAGGGAGAAATGGGAGAGGGGGAGGAGAAGAAGGAGAGAGAGAGAGAGAGAAAGAGAAGGGAGAGGGAGGAGAGGAGGAGGGAGGGAGAGAGGGGGAGAAAGGGAGGGGAGAGAGGGGAGGAAAGTAGGAGAGGGAGGGAGAGGGAAGGGAGAGAGGGATAGAGAAGGGGAGAGGAGAGAGAGGAAGGAGAGGGAGAGAGAGAAAGGGAGGAAGTAGGGAGAGGGGAGGAGGAGAGAGAGAAGGGAGAGGAGAGAGAGAGAGAGCAAAGAGAAGGAGAGGGAGGAGGAGAGAGGGAGAGAGAGAGAGAGAGAGATGGGAGGAGGAGGAGAAGAGAGAAGGGAGAGGAGAGAGAGAAGGGAGAGGAGGAGAGAGAGAAGGGAGAGTAGGGAGAGGAGGAGAGAGAGAAGGGAGAGGAGAGAGAGAGAAAGAGAAGGGAGAGGGAGAGGAGGAGAGAGGGAGAGAGAGAGAGAAGGAGAGGGAGGAGAGAGAGGGAGAGGAGAGAGAGAAGGGGAGAGGAGGAGAGAGAGAAAAGGGAGGGAGAGAGAGAGAAGGAGAGAGAAGGAGAGGGAGGATAGAGAGAAGGGGAGAGGAGGAGGGAGGAAGAGGGAGGGAGAGAGAGAGAGGAAGGAGAGAGAGAGAGAGAGAGAAGGAAGGGAGAGAGAGAGAGAAGGGAGAGGGAGGGAGAGAAGAGAGGGGGAGGAGGATAGAGAGAAGGGAGAGGAGGAGAGAGAGAGAAGGGAGAGGAGGGGAGAGAGAAGGGAGAGTAGAGAGAATGATGGGAGAGGAGAGAGAGAGAGAGAGAGAAGGGAGAGAAAAGGAGAAGGGGGAGAGAGAGAGAGAGGGAGAGAAAGAAGTGAGAGGAGAGATATACCTTTCAAAAATACAATATTAATTAAACGTTAACTAAAAGAATGATGATAATACAATAACTAATTTGATGTAACGCTAATATTAATTAATACTAGTAATATCGATTATAAAAAACGGTAATGACAATAATCAATATGTGAAGATAAAAATATGTGTATCATGCATTTATATAGAAATATAGATAGATATATGTATATATGCATAGTTTACTGTATATTTATACACACACACACACACACACACATACACACACACACACACACACACACACACACACACACACACACACACACACACACACACACACACACACACACACATATATATATATATATATATATATATATATATATATATATATATATATATATATATATATACATACATACATATATATACATATATACATATATACATTGCAGTCCTTACTCATCACTGGAAGTCACAGTTCACACCATTTTTTCTCGCCAACCGGTCAAACAAGCTAAATACGGGAATATTTGGTGACAACTCGACCCCCTGTTCATTCCCGGCGGGCGAAATGAACCTCGTTGAACTGAACCTCGTTGAACTGAACCTCGTTGAACTGAACCTCGTTGAACTGAACCTCGCTGAAGTGAACCTCGTTGAACTGAACCTCGTTGAACTGAACCTCGTTGAATTGAACCTCGTTGAACTGAACCTCGTTGAACTGAACCTCGTGGCGCGGCGCTGAACCAGGGCGAGGTCTACGAGAAGCGGGGGGTTAGGGGGTTAAGGAGGGGGTAGGGGGAGGGAGACAAGGAGGTGGGGAGGGAGGGGGAGAAGGAGGGAGGGAGGGAGGGGGTGGGGGAGGGAGGAAGGAGGGGTAGGGAGGGGTGAGGAAGGAGGTGGGGGAGGGGAGGGAGATGGAGAGAGAGAGAGAGGGAGGGAGAGAGGGAGAGAGAGATGGAGAGAGAAGGGAGATGAGAGAGAGGGAGAGGGAGATGGAGAGAGAAAGAGAGAGAGAAAGAGAGAGAGAGAGAGAGAGAGAAAAGAGAGAGAGAGAGAGAAAGAGAGAGAGAGAGAGAGAGAGAGAGAGAGAGAGAAAGAAAAAGAGAGAGAGAGAAAGAAAGAAATGAGAGGAGGAGAAAGAGAGAGGGGAGAGAGGGATAGACAGAAAGAGAGAGAGAGAGAGAGAGAGAGAGTCATCGACCTGAAGAAATCCAAAACTCTTGCCAGATGCTTTGTAATTTATCATATGCTTTGTGATATATCGTATACTTTGTAATATATGTTTTGTAATATAGGATAATCTGATATCTTTCATAAGGCATCTCTTACACTATGAAATCATTCCTTTTATATTCACAACTTTTTCCACGTTTTTCACAAAGTATTTCAAACTCAGAGCTTTAAAAAAAAATAAAAAAACGTTGTGTTAAGAAGAAGAACAAGACGAAAATAAGGTCAATACCAAAATAAAAAATAAAAATAGATAGTGTGATAGATAATAGATATATAAAAGGTGTTAGTATGCCCAGGAAATATATATCTTTGACCTTGACACGTACACGAATATAAATGGTTTTGGGATGTGCATGTGTACGTGTGGGTATTTGTGTGTACGTCGGTGTGTGTGGATTGTGTGTATGTGTGTGTGAATGAGTCTACGTGTGTGTGGATTGTGTGTGTGTGTGAATGAGTCTATGTGTGTGGATTGTGTGTGTGAATATGTGTAAGTTTAAGGATTGTGTCAGTGTGTGGGGATTATATGTATGTGTGCATATGAGTGTGTGTGTGTCCGTGTTTTTGTGTGTGTGTGTGTGTGTCTGTGTTTGTGCGTGTGCGTGTGTGTGTATGTGTGTGTGTGTGTGTGCAACTGATAAAAAATAATGTTAATCAATCATGAAACAATCTCCGTGCTTTACAACAACAACAACAAAACCAAAAATAAACAAAAACAACAACAACAACAACCAAACAAAAAACAAAAAAAAGAAAAATACAAAAAAAAACATAAAATTAAACTATCACTTATTTCCTTTCACATTTTAATTCTCTTTCGAAATGAGAATCCAATAAAGACATCAATTTAGGAGTTATCAGATGTTATCGCAATTCGATCAATTCAACAATAATTTATTCGTGTTAATTACTCACAAAAATGTCTTAATAATACGGACAAGATAGAAGGAAGATTAAATTGAATTAAAACTTAATTAAGCTCAATCTGACGTGATGATAGAATTAATAATCGGCGATCATTATGATATGATTAATGACGATGATAATGACATCATTAATAGATATATTAATAGACCTTAATGGTAATGATGATGATTTTGATAATAAATATGATAATGACATTATTAATAGATATATTAATAGACTTTAATGGCAATGATGATGATATTGATAATAAGGATGGTAACAATATTATTGATAGATATATTAATTGACTTTAATGGTAATGATGATGGCATTAACAATTTTATTTAATGATCATTATGATGACACGAATGATAATAAAGAGGATTACGATGACACGAATGATAATAAAGATGATTATGATGACACGAATGATAATAAAGATGATTACGATGACACGAATGATAATAAAGATGATTATGATGACACGAATGATAATAAAGATGATTACGATGACACGAATGATAATAAAGATGATTATGATGACACGAATGATAATAAAGATGATTATGATGACACGAATGATAATAAAGATGATTACAATGACACGAATGATAATAAAGATGATTATGATGACACAAATGATAATAAAGATGATTATGATGACACAAATGATAATAAAGGTGATTATGATGACACGAATGACAACAAAGATGATTATGATGACACGAATGATAATAAAGATGATTATGATGACACGAATGACAACAAAGATGATTATGATGACAGGAATGATAATAAAGATGATTATGATGACATGAATGATAATAAAGATGATTATGATGACACGAATGATAATAAAGATGATTATGATGACACGAATGATAATAAAGATGATTATGATGACACGAATGATAATAAAGATGATTATAGATGACACGAATGATAATAAAGATGATTATGATGACACGAATGATAATAAAGATGATTATGATGACACGAATGATAATAAAGATGATTATGATGACACGAATGATAATAAAGATGATTATGATGACACGAATGATAATAAAGAGGATTACGATGACACGAATGATAATAAAGATGATTATGATGACACGAATGACAATAAAGATGATTATGATGACACGAATGATAATAAAGATGATTATGATGACACAAATGATAATAAAGATGATTATGATGACACGAATGATAATATAGATGATTATAACGACACGAATGATAATAAAGATGATTACGATGACACGAATGATAATAAAGATGATTACAATGACACGAATGATAATAAAGATGATTACGATGACACGAATGATAATAAAGATGATTACAATGACACGAATGATAATAAAGATGATTATGATGACACGAATGACAACAAAGATTATTACGATGACACGAATGATAATAAAGATGATTATGATGACACAAATGATAATAAAGGTGATTATGATGACACGAATGATAATAAAGATGATTATGATGACACGAATGATAATAAAGATGATTATGATGACACGAATGACAACAAAGATTATTACGATGACACGAATGATAATAAAGATGATTATGACGACACAAATGATAATAAAGATGATTATGACGACACGAATGATAATAAAGATGATTATAGACGACTGACAGGACTCAATGACATCACGACATCACACATAACATCAATAAAAATAATAACGACGGTGATGAGGCAAGAAATGAAGTGAGAATCCTAAACTTCATCTACTTTACGAAGTGAGAAATGTACGTATCGCGGTTGCCACTTCTTCGTTTTTGTTGTCTATTTTTCTTCTTTTCTTCTTGTTTTTTTATCATCATCTTATTATTATTATTATTCTTTCTTTCTTTTTCTTTTTCTTCATCTTCTTCTTCTTCCTCTTCTTTCTTTATTTTCTTTTTCTTCATCTTCTTCTTCTTCGCATTCTTCTTCTTTTCTACTTCTTTTTTCTTTTCTTCTTTTCCTTATTCTTGATCTTCTTGTTCTTCTTGTTTTCATACTTCCTCCTATTCTTCATCTTCTTCATTTTCATCTTCATCTGCTTTTCTTCTTCTCCTTCTTCTTCTTCTCCATCTTTATCATCATCTCCCTCTTCGTCATCATCATCTTCGTTTCTTCTTCTTTCTTTTCTTCATCTTCATCATCTTATTATTATTATTATCATTATTATTATTCCTCTTCATCTCCATCATCTTCTTCTTCTTCTTCTTTTTCTTCTTTTTCTTCTTCTTCTTCTTCATCTTCTTCATCTTCTTTTTCTTCTTCTTCTTCTTCCTCTTCTTCTTCTTCTTCTTCTTCTTCTTCTTCTTCTTCTTCTTCTTCTTCTTCTTCTTTTTCTTCTTCATCTTCTTCTTCTTCTTCTTCTTCTTCTTCTTTTTCTTCTTCTTCTTCTTCTTCTTCTTCTTCTTCTTCTTCTTCTTCTTCTTCTTTTTCTTCTTCCTCTTCTTCTTCATCTTCATCATCATCATCATCATCATCATCATCATCATCTTATTATTATTATCATTATTATTATTATTATTATTATCATTATTATCATTATTATTATTATTATTATTATTATTATTATTATTATTATCATTATTATCATTATTATTCCTCTTCTTCTTCTCCTTCTTCTTCTTCATCTTCATCTTCTTATTATCATGGCATTGTGTCATGTCACACCTCCATGACGAAATGACAGCTGATGATGACAAGAGCATCGGAAACTGTCATATCAATTTCCGGTTTGTCAAGTTATTTTTAGTGTGTCTAATTCTCGTAAATTTATCGCTCTGTTCCTTTCCTATTTCCGTTAGTTATCTTTGTTGTCTTTCTCTTTCATTTATCGCTCTGTTCCTTTCCTATTTCCGTTAGTTATCTTTGTTGTCTTTCTCTTTCATTTATCGCTCTGTTCCTTTCCTATTTTCGTTAGTTATCTTCGTTGTCTTTCTCTTTCATTTATCTCTCTATACCTTTCCTGTTTTTGTATTTTTTCTCTTTAATTTATCACTCTGTTCCTTTCCTATTTTTTGTAAAGTTATTCTTAACATGTCTAATTCTCGTTAATTTATCTCTCTATTCATTTCCCATTTTTGTAGTTATTTTCGTTGTCTTTGTCGTTAATTTATCTTTCTATTAATTTCATATAATACGAAAATCCAACACTTGTTCTTTTTTTTTTTTTTTTTTTTTTTTTTGTTTTTTTTTTGGTAGAAGTGGGAAGATTAAGGAAGAGAGAGAGAGGAGCGAGAGAGAAAAAGAAGAGATAGAGTTAGAGAGTGAGAGATAGAGACGGGGTGAGGGAGGGAGGGAGGGAGAGAGAGAGAGAGAGAGAGAGAGAGAGAGAGAGAGAGAGAGAGAGAGAGAGAGAGAGAGAGAGAGAGAGAGAGAGAGAGAGAGCGAGAGAGAGAGAGAGAGAGAGAGCGAGAGAGAGAGAATTAAGAGAGAAAGAGAGCGAAAGAGAGAGAATGAGAGAAAGAGAACTACATAGGCAGGTAGACAGATAAATAGAGAAGGGGGGAGACAGAGAGACAGAAAAGAGATCAGTCACTCGAAAGTTGGTCATTTTCCCAACAGATGGCGTTGTAAAGCGGTCTCATTACGCGAAACAAATGAGGTGAAAAAAGCGTCTGTTTTTCATTTCTATTTTGTTATTTTCTCCTCCCATATGGCATGATCAAATTGTTCCCCCTTTTTTAACGTCGATGAAAAAAGAAATAACGTTGAGGTGTTATAATTGTAGAGTCATAAGTGTTTTATCTAATATTTTATTTTGGCTTTCCTGCAGATCGGTTATTTTTTTTAATTTTTTTTATCTATGAGGTCTATTTTCTATTTTCTCAAATAATTATAATAATTTCACACATACACGCACAATTTTTCCACCACACCACACAACCTAACAAACCCCAACCCCACACACATATACACAACACCCACACACAAACACACACACACACACCCAAGCACATACACAAAACCCACCCAAACCCCTCACCTAACCCCCTTCCCCCTCCCCTTCCCCTTCCCCCTTTCCATTTTCTCCCCCCTCCTCCTTCTCTACATCCTCCATTCTCCTCCTCCTTCTCTACATCCTCCATTCTCCTCCTCCTTCTCTACATCCTCCATTCTCCTCCTCCTTCTCTACATCCTCCCTCCCCTTCACACACACCCCCGAACATAAAACACATTTTACACATCCATTATATTACAAACCAGTCCATCCATCTATTTGTGAAATGGAGCAAACACACCATTTCCTCAGACGATTCAAACAAAATTAATGGAATGTGATGCTTTATAGAAATCAGCTGATAGATCGCTTTCATGTATGTGTCTCACTGGTCTTGCTTTGTGTGAGAAAAAGAAAAAAGGAAAAAGAGAAGAGAAGGGAGATAGAGAGGGAAGAAAAAAAGGAGGGGAAAAAAATGAAGAAAAAAAAAAAAAACAAAAAAAAAAAAAAAAGAAAAAGAAAGAAGAAGGGAGGGGAAGGGGAAAAGGGGAAAAGAAGGAGGGGAAGGAAGGAGAGAAAAGAAGGAGATAGAGGGGAAGAAAAGGAGAGAGGGAAAAAGAAAAAGGAGAGAGAGAGAGAGAGAGAGAGAGAGAGAGAGAGAGAGAGAGAGAGAGAGAGAGAGAGAGATTGAAATTGAATTGAAATTGAAATGGAAATATTCCTTTTGTCTATATATATATATATATATATATATATATATATATATATATATATATATATATATATATATATATATATAATACATACGCGTTTACATTTGGAAATTTAGATAAGACTCTTTAATAATTATATATAATTTCATAAGAGCCTCTTGAAAACAAAAAAAAAAAAATTTTTAAAAAAAAAAATTTGGAAAAAAAAATTTTTTAAAAAATTTTTTTTTTTTAAAAAAAAAATTTTTTTTAAAAAAAAAAGGGGTTTAAATTTTTTAAATTTTTTTTTTTTTTTTTTTTAAGTCTTTGGGCCTTTTCCTTTAATTTCTTGGGGGGAAAAAGAAAGAAAAAAGAGGGGGGGGGGGGAAGAGAGAAAAGGGGGAAAAGAAGGGAAAAAAGGGGAAAAAAAAAAAGAAGAAGGGGAAAGGGGAAAAAAAAAAAAAAAAAAAAAAAAGGGAAAAAAAAACTAAAAAGAAAAAAAAAAAAAAAAAAAAAAAAAAAAAAAAAAAAGGTGGGGGGGGGGGGGGGGGAGGGGGGGGGAAAAAAAAAGAAAGGGGGGGAAAAAACGGGGGGGGGGGGGGGGGGGGGGGGGGGGGTTTTTTTTTTTTTTTTTTTTTTTTTTTAAAAAAAAAAAAAAAAAAAAAAACCCTTTTTTTTTTAAAAAAAAAAAAAAAGGGGGAAAAAAAAAAAAAGGGGGGAAAAAAAAAAAAAAAAAAAAGAAAAAAAAAAAAAAAAAAAAAAAAAAGGAAAAAAAAAAAGGGGGGGGGAAAAAAATTTTTAAAAAAAGGGGGGGGAAAAAAAAAAAGGGGGGGGAAAAAAAGGGGGGAGGAAAAAGGGGGGGAAAAGAAAAAAAAAAAAAAAAAAAAAAAAAATTTTTTTTTTTTTTTTTTTTTAAAAAAAAAAAAAAAAAAAAAAAAAAACCCTTTAAAAATTTTTTTTCCCCCCCTTTTTTTCCCCCCCCTTTTTTTTTTTTTT
>NC_091553.1:48094173-48096673 GCF_042767895.1 Penaeus vannamei
TGTTTGTTTACGTTTGTTTGCTTGTGTTTGTTTGTGCGTTTCTTGTTTTTGTATTGTGCTTGTTTGCATTGTGTGTTTGTTTATGTTTGTGTGTTTGTTTTTGTTTATTTGTTTCTGATTGTGTGTGTATGCTATGCTTGTGTTTGTTTGTATATGTCTTTGTTTATGCTTGTTTGTGTGCTTGTGTTTGTTTGTTTATTTTAGTTTGCTTGCTTGTGTGTTTGTTTGTGTTTTTGTTTGATTGTGTGTATTTTTTCTTTGTGTGTTTGTTTGTTTGTTCGAGTGTGATTATTAGTTTGTCTGCTTGTGTGTTTGAATTTGTTTGTGAGTCTGTGTGCGTGTGTGTTCGTGTTTATTTGTTTGCGTGCGTGTGTGTGTATGAGTACATGTACGTGCACGAGTTCCTGTACGTCTGTGAACATCATGAACTTAAGTAAATGCTGTTGTTCTTATGTAGGCGCGCCCATAAGTTACCAAATATATGTTTAAGTGTTTTCTCTCTCTCTCTCTCTCTCTCTCTCTCTCTCTCTCTCTTCTTCTTCTTCTTCTTCTTCTTCTTCTTCTTCTTCTTCTTCTTTCTTTCTTTCTTTCTTTGTTTTTCTTCTTTTTTCTTTCTTTCTTTCTTTGTTTTTCTTCTTTTTTCTTTCTTTCTTTCTTTGTTTTTCTTCTTTTTTCTTTCTTTCTTTCTTTTTTTCTCTGTTTTTCTTATTTTTTCTTTCTTTCTTGTATTTGTTTTCCTTCTTCTTCTTTCTTTCTTTCTTCATTTTTTCTTTCTTTTTGTTTGTTTTTTATTCTTCTTTCTTTCATCTTTCTTTCTTTCTTCCCTCCCTTCTTTGTTATTCTTCTCCTCTTTCTTCTTTCTTACTTTCTTTCTTACTTTTTTACCTTCTTACCTTATTTTTTTATTCTGTCTATCCTTTTATTTTCTTTTTTTTGTTCTTCTTTTTTCTTTTTTCTTTTTTTGTCTTTTTCTTCTTTCTTTTTTTGACCTAGCGGCTTCCTGGTACATACCTTTTTTTTTTTTTTTTTTTTTTTTTTTTTTTTTTTTTTTTTTTTTTTTGTTCTTTTTTTGCTTGCTACTTCCCACGATTCGTTGCATGCAATAATTCGTCGACGATAATGACAATGATTAGTTGCAATGTTCCAGGATTGATTCGTTATGCTTTTGCTTATTTCTTATTTTCTTATTTTCTTATTTTCTTATTTTCTTATTTCTTCTTCTTCATCTCTAAAGCAAGCAAGAATTTTTTTTTTTTTTTTTTTTTTAATTGAGTAAAGATAATCACTTCTTTTTTTCAACAAGCAAGGAATTAATTTTATTTTTTTGATGATGAATTAAAATAAATCTTTTTTTTTAAGCAAGTAAGAAATTGATTTGATTTTTTGATAATGAATAAAAATAAATCCTTTAAGCAAGAAAAGAAATTAATTTGATTTTTTGATGAAGAGTGAAAATAATTTCTTTTTAACAAGCAAGGAATTAATTTTATCATGATTTTGAAAATGATTAACAATTAATCACCTTTTATCCAAAACAAACAAGAAATTAATATAATCAAGCTCTTTGAGAATATAAAATTAATCATCTTTTATCCATAAAACAAATCAAATAATCCAATTTATCATATTCTTCTATTATCGTTTTCACTAAAAAAAAACAAAAAAACACGAACTGGTCACCTCTCAAGAAATCCAATTTATTATATTCTTCTATTACTATTTTCACTAAAAAAAAAAAAAAAAAAAAAAAAAAAAACACGAACTGGTCACCTCTCAAGAAATCCAATTTATTATATTCTTCTATTACTATTTTCACTAAAAAAAAGAAAAAAAAAACACGAACTGGTCACCTCTCAAGAAATCCTATTTATTATATTCTTCTATTACTTTTTTCACTAAAAAAAAAAAAAAAAAAAAAAAACACGAACTGGTCACCTCTCAAGAAATCCTATTTATTATATTCTTCTATTACTTTTTTCACTAAAAAAAAAAAAAAAAAAAAAAACACGAACTGGTCACCTCTCAAGAAATCCAATTTATTATATTCTTCTATTACTATTTTCACTAAAAAAAAGAAAAAAAAAAACACGAACTGGTCACCTCTCAAGAAATCCTATTTATTATATTCTTCTATTACTTTTTTCACTAAAAAGAAAAAAAAAAAAAAAAAACACGAACTGGTCACCTCTCAAGAAATCCAATTTATTATATTCTTCTATTACTATTTTCACTAAAAAAAAAAAAGAAAAAAAAACACGAACTGGTCACCTCTCAAGAAATCCAATATATTATATTCTTCTATTACTATTTTCACTAAAAAAAAAAAAAAAAAAAAAAAAACACGAACTGGTCACCTCTCAAGAAATCCTATTTATTATATTCTTCTATTACTTTTTTCACTAAAAAGAAAAAAAAAAAAAAAAAAACACGAACTGGTCACCTCTCAAGAAATCCAATTTATTATATTCTTCTATTACTATTTTCACTAAAAAGAAAAAAA
>NC_091553.1:48101673-48104173 GCF_042767895.1 Penaeus vannamei
AAATAAACTACGGTTCCACACAACGACCCACTTACGTAATCAAAAAAATATATAAAAAATAAACTACGGTTCCACACAACGACCCACTTACGTAATCAAAAAAATAATAATAATAAACTACGGTTCCACACAACGACCCACTTACGCAATCAAAAAAATAAAAAATAAACTACGGTTCCACACAACGACCCACTTACGTAATCAAAAAAAAATAAATAAATAAACTACGGTTCCACACAACGACCCACTTACGCAATCAAAAAAATAAAAAATAAACTACGGTTCCACACAACGACCCACTTACGTAATCAAAAAAATAATAATAATAAACTACGGTTCCACACAACGACCCACTTACGCAATCAAAAAAATAAAAAATAAACTACGGTTCCACACAACGACCCACTTACGTAATCAAAAAAAATAAAAAATAAACTACGGTTCCACACAACGACCCACTTACGTAATCAAAAAAAAATAAATAAATAAACTACGGTTCCACACAACGACCCACTTACGTAATCAAAAAAAAATAAAAATAAACTACGGTTCCACACAACGACCCACTTACGTAATCAAAAAAAAATAAAAAATAAATTACGGTTCCACACAACGACCCACTTACGTAATCAAAAAAAAATAAAAAATAAACTACGGTTCCACACAACGACCCACTTACGTAATCAAAAAAAAATAAAAAATAAACTACGGTTCCACACAACGACCCACTTACGTAATCAAAAAAAATAAAAAATAAACTACGGTTCCACACAACGACCCACTTACGTAATCAAAAAAAAATAAAAAATAAACTACGGTTCCACACAACGACCCACTTACGCAATCAAAAAAATAAAAAATAAACTACGGTTCCACACAACGACCCACTTACGTAATCAAAAAAAATAAAAAATAAACTACGGTTCCACACAACGACCCACTTACGTAATCAAAAAAAAAATAAATAAATAAACTACGGTTCCACACAACGACCCACTTACGTAATCAAAAAAAATAAAAATAAAAACTACGGTTCCACACAACGACCCACTTACGTAATCAAAAAAATAAAAAATAAAAACTACGGTTCCACACAACGACCCACTTACGTAATCAAAAAAAAAATAAAAAATAAACTACGGTTCCACACAACGACCCACTTACGTAATCAAAAAAATAAATAAATAAAAACTACGGTTCCACACAACGACCCACTTACGCAATCAAAAAAATAAAAAATAAACTACGGTTCCACACAACGACCCACTTACGTAATCAAAAAAAATAAAAAATAAACTACGGTTCCACACAACGACCCACTTACGTAATCAAAAAAAAAATAAATAAATAAACTACGGTTCCACACAACGACCCACTTACGTAATCAAAAAAAAATAAAAATAAACTACGGTTCCACACAACGACCCACTTACGTAATCAAAAAAAAATAAAAAATAAATTACGGTTCCACACAACGACCCACTTACGTAATCAAAAAAAAATAAAAAATAAATTACGGTTCCACACAACGACCCACTTACGTAATCAAAAAAAAATAAAAAATAAATTACGGTTCCACACAACGACCCACTTACGTAATCAAAAAAAAATAAAAAATAAAAACTACGGTTCCACACAACGACCCACTTACGCAATCAAAAAAATAAATAAATAAACTACGGTTCCACACAACGACCCACTTACGTAATCAAAAAAAAAAATAAAAAATAAACTACGGTTCCACACAACGACCCACTTACGTAATCAAAAAAAAATAAAAAATAAACTACGGTTCCACACAACGACCCACTTACGTAATCAAAAAAATATATAAAAAATAAACTACGGTTCCACACAACGACCCACTTACGTAATCAAAAAAAAATAAAAAATAAACTACGGTTCCACACAACGACCCACTTACGTAATCAAAAAAATGAATAAAAAATAAAAAATAAACTACGGTTCCACACAACGACCCACTTACGTAATCAAAAAAAAAAATAAAAAATAAACTACGGTTCCACACAACGACCCACTTACGTAATCAAAAAAAAAAAAAATAAAATAAACTACGGTTCCACACAACGACCCACTTACGTAATCAAAAAAAATAAAAAATAAACTACGGTTCCACACAACGACCCACTTACGTAATCAAAAAAAAAATAAAAAATAAACTACGGTTCCACACAACGACCCACTTACGTAATAAAAAAATAATAATAAAAAATAAAACTACGGTTCCACACAACGACCCACTTACGTAATCAAAAAAAAAAAAAAATAATAATAAACTACGGTTCCACACAACGACCCACTTACGTAATCAAAAAAAAAAATAAAAAATAAACTACGGTTCCACACAACGACCCACTTACGTAATAAAATAAAAAATAAAACAACTACGGTTCCGAACCTTTCCATAACGAAGCGCAACGTCCGTGAATCCGTCCGTAGTTCACCGTCCGTTCCAAAGAGTCCGTGGAACGACCGTGAA
>NC_091553.1:48111673-48114173 GCF_042767895.1 Penaeus vannamei
TTCAAGAAATAGACGAACGATAGATGACAATAGAGAACAAGGAAGCGAAATAAGGAAGTGGGATAATGTTAAATACTGGTGTGGGAGTTTCCTGTTTTTGGAAAAGTGGAAAAGGAAAGTTGAGGATAAAAATGGTTCGAAAAAACATGATGATGATGATGAATATGATAATGATGATAAAGATGATGATAATGATGATGATGATGAAGATGATAATGATGATAAAGATGATAATAAGGATGATGATGATGATGATAATAATGAAGATGATAAAGATGATGATAATGATGATAAAGATGATAATAAGGATGATGATGATGATGATATAGATGATGATAATGATGATGGTGATGATGATGATGATGTAGAAGATGATAATGATGATAAAGATGATGATAAAGATGATGATGATGAAGATAACAATTAAGATGATAAAAACGAAGATGATGAAGAAATTGAAGATGATGACGAAGAAAATTAAGATGATGAGGATAAAAATGAAGACGATGATGATGATGATAATAATGAAGATGAAGAAGATAAAACGAAAGAATATGAAGAGAAATTGAAGATGATAATGAAGATAAAACCGAAGATGATAATGATAATGAAGACGAATATTAAGAGGATGATGAAGATGATGATAATAATGAAGATGAAGAAGATAAAACTAAAGAATATGAAGATATACTGATGATGAAGAAGATAAAACAAAAGATGATAATGATAATGAAGACGAATATTATGATGATAATGATGATGATAATAATGAAGATGAAGAAGATAAAACGAAAGAATATGAAGATAAACTGAAGATGATGAAGAAGATAAAACCGAAGATGATAATAATAATGAAGACGAATATTAAGATGAAGATGAAAATGAAGATAATAATGAAGATGAAGAAGATAAAACGAAAGAATATGAAAATAAACTGATGATGATGAAGACGATTAAACAAAAGATGATAATGATAATGAAGACGAATATTAAGAGGATGATGAAGATGATGATAATAATGAAGATGAAGAAGATAAAACTAAAGAATATAAAGATAAACTGATGATGAAGATGAAGACGATAAAACAAAAGATGATAATGATAATGAAGACGAATATTAAGATGAAGATGAAAATGAAGATGATTATAACAGAAACATCTGGCCCTCCGCCACGACCCAGTGCCAACGGAGAGCCAACCTGTGCCATCCGCTTCCTGACCTGACGCCGTTAGAAATGGGGTCGAGTGACGTCATCAAAGCTCTGGGGATCAAGGTCATACGAGTGACCGAAGCTTCCGGTGTGATGCCAGATTTTCTTTCTCTTTATTTATTCTTTATTGTTCTCTTCCTCATTCTCTTTCTTTCTCTTTCTATATGGTGTGATGCCAGATTTTCTTTCTCTTTATTTATTCTTTCTTGTTCTCTTGCTCATTCTCTTTCTTTCTCTTTCTATGTGGTGTGATGCCAGATTTTCTTTTATTTTCGTTTTTTTTTCTTTTTCTTTATTGTTCTCTTGCTCATTCTCTTTCTTTCTCTTTCTATATGGTGTGATGCCAGATTTTATTTCTCTTTATTTATTCTTTATTGTTCTCTTGCTCATTCTCTTTCTTTCTCTTTCTATATGGTGTGATGCCAGATTTTCTTTCTCTTTATTTATTCTTTATTGTTCTCTTGCTCATTCTCTTTCTTTCTCTTTCTATATGGTGTGATGCCAGATTTTATGTGATTCTCGTTTTTTTCTTTCTTTTTCTTTCTTGTTCTCTTGCTCATTCTCTTTCTTTCTCTTTCTATATGGTGTGATGCCAGATTTTATTTCTCTTTATTTATTCTTTATTGTTCTCTTGCTTATTCTCTTTCTTTCTCTTTCTATATGGTGTGATGCCAGATTTTATTTCTCTTTATTTATTCTTTATTGTTCTCTTGCTTATTCTCTTTCTTTCTCTTTATATTTTTTTTCTTTCTCTCTGTATGAGACAGAGAGAGATAGAGAGAGAGAAAGACAGAGTGAAGAAGAAGAGAGGATGAGAAAGAGCGAGATAGAGAAAGTTTGAGAGCGAGGAAGAGAGAGACACAGAGAGATAAAGTGCGTGTGTGAAAGAGAGAGAGAGGGGGGGGTAGAGATATAATGAGAGAGAGAGAGAGAAAGAAAGAGCGAGAGAGAGATAAAGAGCGAGAGAAAGAGAGAGAAAAGAGAAAGAAAGAAAGAGCGAGAGGAAGAGAGAAAGAGCGAGAGGAAGAGAGAAAGAGAGAGAGAAAGAGCAAGAGAAAAAGAGAGAGAGAACGAGTGAGACAGAGTGAAAGAGAAAGAGCGAGAGAGAGAGAGAAAGAGAGAGAGAAAGAGAAAGAGAAAGAAAAAGAGAGAGAAAGAGAGAGAGAGAGAGAGAGAGAGAGCGAGAGGAAGAGAGAGAGAGAGAGAGAGAAAGAGCGAGAGAGAGAGAAAAAAAAAGAGAGAAAGAAAGAGAGAGAGAGAGAGAGAGCGAACGAGACAGAGAGAGACAG
>NC_091553.1:48131673-48136673 GCF_042767895.1 Penaeus vannamei
TATAAGTAATGTAATAATTCCAACATAAGTAATATAATAATATAAGTATAAGTAATATGAAAAAATATATAAGTAATACGACAATAGTAATATGAAAATAAATATAAGTATGAGATAAATACTAATGCAATAAATGAGAATACAATGCAATAATAATACAGTAAGCTAAAAGTAATACAATAAAGTAACAATAAATACAATAACATGCAATAAAAAGAAACAAAAGAAATGAATAAATAACTCGTTTTTCTTCTTTTTCTTATTCCTTTTTCTTTCCTTCAGAAACAATAAAAACAATGAGTGATAATGATCATAATGATAATAATAATAATAATAATGATAGTAATAATAATGATAATAATAATAATAATAATAATAATAATAATAATAATAATAATAATAATGATAATAATAATAATAATAATAATGATAGTAATAATAAGAGTGATAAAAAGAAGAATAAGAGAGTAATAATAATAATAATAATGATAATAATAATAATAATAATAATAATAATAATAATAATAATAATAATGATAGTAATAATAAGAGTGATAAAAAGAAGAATAAGAGAGTAATAATAATAATAATAATAATAATAATAATAATAATAATGATAATAATAATAATAATAATAATAATAATAATAATAATAATAATAATAATAATGATAATAATAATAATAATAATAATAATAATAATAATAATAATAATGATGATGATGATGATGATAATGATAATGATAATGATAATGATAATGATAATGATAATGATAATGATAATGATAATGATAATGATAATGATAATGATAATGATAATGATAATGATAATGATAATGATAATGATAATGATAATGATAATGATAATGATAATGATAATGATAATGATAATGATAATGATAATGATAATGATAATGATAATGATAATGATAATGATAATGATAATGATAATGATAATAATGATAACGCCCACAGCCCGAACGTTTTAGCCCAGCTCTCAGAGTCATCTTCATTGTAGGTAAACTCTGGCCAAGTCCTGACGCCTAAAAGCAGGTGTCATGAGGAGGTGCGAATGACACCCAACGGACGCTGCATGACAGAGGGGGGGGGGCGTGTCATGCAATGTTTGCACAAGTTCTTAGGGTGTGTCATTGAAGGCCTTATCGCCCTAGCAATTTTTTAAGTCAATTTATATGACTTTTTTACCGTATGCAAATGACCCCATAACGTTATCAGGACAGATAAAATGACGCAATATGAGCGTATAATATAATATAAGAATATAAGGAATAATAGAATATAAGGAATAATAGAATATAATGAATATAGTGATAATATTATAATAGAATAATAATAGAATAGAAGGAATATAGTGATGATATTATACTAGAATAATAATAGAATAGAAGGAATATAGTGATGATATTATAATAGAATAATAATAGAATAGAAGGAATATAGTGATAATATTATAATAGAATAATAATAGAATAGAAGGAATATAGTGATAATATTATAATAGAATAATAATAGAATAGAAGGAATATAGTGATAATATTATAATAGAATAATAATAGAATAGAAGGAATATAGTGATAATATTATAATAGAATAATAATAGAATAGAAGGAATATAGTGATAATATTATAATAGAATAATAATAGAATAGAAGGAAAATAGTGATAACATTATAATAGAATAATAATAGAATAGAAGGAATATAGTGATAATATTATAATAGAATAATAATAGAATATAGGCGATATAGTGATATTCATTCACACGTTTTTTTAAGGAATATAATCATTTATATTGTTTATAGAAATATTCTAGAGTATTACTTATATTTAGGATTTTTTTATTTATTCAAGTGGAAAGGTAGAAATTGAGGGAAAGCGTGTGAGAGGGGGTTCAGGAGGAGAGAGATTAAGGGAGATATGGAAAAAGGGAAGAGGAGAGAGAAGGAGGGAATAGGAGAGAAGGAGAGAGATTAAGGGAGATATGGAAAAGGGGAAGAGGAGAGAGAAGGAGGGAATAGGAGAGAAGGAGGGAGATAAAGGGAGATAGGGTAGAGGGAATAGGGAGGAGAGAAGACGGGAGAGAGAATAGGGGAGAGAAGGAGAGAGATTAAGGGAGATATGGAAAAGGGGAAGAGGAGAGAGAAGGAGGGAATAGGAGAGAAGGAGAGAGATTAAGGGAGATAGGGTAGAGGGAATAGGGAAGAGAAGGAGGGAATAGGAGAGAAGGAAAGAGAAGGAAGAGGGGAGAGAAGGAGAGAGATAGGGAGGAGGGAGATAAGGAAGAGGGAATAGGAGAGAATAGGGAAGAGAAGGAGGGAGATAGGGAGGAGGGAGATAAGGAAGAGGGAATAGGAGAGAGATAGGGAGGAGGGAATAGGGAGAGAAGGAGGGAGATAAAGAGAGAGAAGAGAATAGGAAAAAAACGGAATAAGCAGATAAGAGGGTAAAAGATGGAAGGATAGGAGATTCAAAGAGATAAGAATAGGAAGGAAAAGGAAAGAGAAGGTAATAAATAGGAGAAATAGGAGAGAAAGAGCAATAAAGGAAGAAGGAGAAAAGAAAGAGAGACAGGGAGAGAGAAAGAAGAAAGACAAGGAGAAGATTGAGGGATGAATAGGGGAGACAGAGAGAGACGAAGAAAGGAGTTAGAGAAGGAGGAGAAGAGAAAGACAGAGAGAGGCGAAGGAGGAGGCAGCGAGGTAGGAGAATAAACAGAAGAGAGGCAAGAAAGAGGGAAGAGGAGAGATAGGGAGAAGAGACGAAGTAGAAAGAAAGAGAAGAGGGAATAAGAAGGAAATGAAAGAGGGAATGAGAGAGACAAGATTGAATAGGGAGGAGACAAGGTGAATAAAAGGAGAAAGAGAGAATGGAAGAGGGAGAGGATAGAAAGAGAGAAGGAAAGAGGGAGAGGAGAGAAGGAGAGAATGGAAGAGGGAGAGGAGAGAAAGAGCGAAATTGAAAGAATAACAAGGTGGGAAGAATAAAGGAGTGAAAGAGAAGCGGAGAGGAGAATAAGGTGGATAGAGACGGAAAAGAGAATAGAGAGAGAGAAAGAAAGGGAAAAAGGATAATAGAGAAGAGAAATAAATTGAAAGAGAAGACGAGGAGTAAGAAGAGAAGAGAGGGATAAGGGAAAATAGAAGGGAGAGGAGAACAGAAGATTAGGAAGAGGGGAAGAAGGAAGGAAGGAGAAGGAGAGGAAGAAAGAAAGAGTTTTTCTTAATAATTTTTCCCGATTTTTTTCATGAATCACAATTTAATCTTTTTATGATAGTGATGAGGAATAGAAATGATTATAATACGTAAAATCTTCATTTTCTCTTATTTTGCTTTATTTTTACTCGACACGAAACGACTTGTTGCTCAAAATAAGGAAAATTCTAAATACGGTCGTATGACGCGCCAAAAACTGATACCAACTCACATGTCAAGCGTAAAAAGAACTTGTTTCAATTCCCTTTCGTCAGCTGATGCAATATTAATCAACAAATCGCTATTTCAACTTCCAGAAATAAGTGTAATCCCTGAAATAATTTCTATTAGCTCGGTTTATATTTCTCGTTTCTTGTTATTAACTTTTTTTTAGATGTTTTAGTTCCATTGTTCTCATTTTTTTGTTGTGTTCGGAGGGTTTCGGAGAAAGGTGTTGGCAACAGTTCAAGTCCGGCGCGTTTTGGCGAGCTCATCTCAAGCTCGTGGGATTCGGTGACGTCACGAGAACGTCACGCTTGCTTCAGACGAATTTTTATGACGTCATGGCAGACTTGGCGTCACGCTTACGCCACTTTAATGAATATTTTAAGACGTAAATAAAACAATTAAAGGATATTAAGCTTCTATTATAAAAAATACAATATAATTCCTGAATAACAAACAGACAGTGCACCAAATAAAAAATAAGAAATAGATAAATAAACTAATAAACATATAAATAAACAAATGAAAATCAACAAATTAATAAATAAACAAAAATATACCATAATAAACAAGACAAAAAAAAAAGTATTCAGTCAACGAGATCTAGATCATAAAACACGCCAATATGGGAAGTTGATTATAATAATGATAATAATATCAACATTAATAGTAATGAAAATGATAGAAATAGCAATGATAATGATAATTATTACTTATCATTGTTATTATTATTATCATCCTTCTTATTATCATTATCATCTTTGTTATTATTATCACCATTGATATTATTATTATTATCATCATTGATATTATTATTATTATCATCATTGTTATAATCATCATTGTTATTATTATCATTATCACTGTTATTATTATCATCATCATTGTCATTATTATTAGCATCATTGTTATTATTATCATTCTTATTATCATTGTCATCATTGTTATTATCATTATCATTATCTTTATTACCTTCGCCAAGGAGTTTATGTTTCAGTAACGTTAGTTAATTTATCGGTTAACAGAATAACTCAATAATTTACGTACAGATTTTTACGAATTTTTTTACCAGAGGTGTGTCTAAGCCCAACTTATATGCCATTAAATTTTGGTGATTATCCGATTTTTTTAATAAAAGATTTATTAGCATTTCGAGACAGGGAAACACGGACGTCGCCAGTGGACTTGAGAGAGAGAAAAAAAAAAAAAAAAAAAAAAAAAAAGTGATTTTAATGTAATTCTTCAAGTGTGATTTTTTTTTATTGCATTAGTCACTCTGTTGCCTTGGCGGAGGTATGCGCTTTCTGGGTGCTGCTATTTATTATTATCATTACTAGTATGAAAATAGTCATAATGATAATAATAGTAGAATGATAATAATTATTATCGTTATCATTATGATAATAATATATGATAATAATTGTGACGATAACATTAGGATGATGATGATTATTATCATTATGATAATAATAGATGATAACAATAATTATGACGATAACATATAATAATAATAATAACAATAATAAAAGTAAAAACAATAATAATGGTGATAAAATCTGTGAT
>NC_091553.1:48144173-48146673 GCF_042767895.1 Penaeus vannamei
TATATATATATATATATATATATATATATATATATATATATATATATACTGCATAACACACCCTTATAAGCTATGCTATACACACTCGTTGTTACTAACTAGCCATCTGTCATTTAAAATTAATTCATTCTGAATTTAGATACAAGTTCCTTCGCAACTAAAACATTTTTTATTTTCATCCTCGTCCTTAAGTATTTTAAATGACTTCATTAAAGACATTAAACACTTCTAAGTTAATAAGGTCATTTAATCTATCGCTAGTTGGTCTGTTATAAAATATATGTTATGAGTATTTTTCGTTTTTTTTTTTTTTTTTTTTTTGGGGGGGGGGTATTGGTATGTAATAACTTCAATACATTAAAAAATATTATAAATCGGGTACAAAATGGTTAAATACCCTTTCTAAAACACCATATTCAATACACTATATACAATACACTATGTACACTATATACACAAATATAAAACGCTATATACAAAATATACAGTATGAAATATTTCAAAAAAATACATAAAACACTATATACAAAAGATACAGAATATGAAAATATAAAACACTATGTATAAAATATAGACTACAGAATATAACGAAAAATATAAAACACTTTATACAAAATATGAAAATTAAAAACACTAAAAATAAAAGAATTGAAATATGGAAATATAAATCACTATATAAAAAAATATGCACTATACACGCTAGTTTAAAACACTATATGCAAAATACACTGTATAACAGATACACTATACATAAAATCGCTTATCACAGACACACCATCGTCGATACACCATACCGTATACACCATAATTCGCACAATAAATCTAAGACTGATAAAGTCATCAACGAAATCTTAAAATCAATGTGCGCGGATTTTTTTTTACGCACGCTCAAAGAAATTGGCGCGTGAAACTTTTTTTTGCGCTCGCGAAACTTTTTTTTTTTTTTTTTTTTTTTTTTGCTCTCGCGAAACTTTTTTTGCGCTCGCGAAACTTTTTTTTTTTTTTTTTTTTTGCTGCTCGCGAAACTTTTTTGCGCTCGCGAAAATATTTTTTGCGCTCGCGAAACTTTTTTTACACGCACGAAACTATTTTTTACGCACGCGAAACTTTTTAACGGGCGCGAAACTTTTTTTTAAAGGGCGCGAAATTTTTTTAAGGGGCGCGAAACTTTTTTTAACGGGCGCGATACTTTTTTTTACGGGTGCGAAACTTTTTTTGCGCTCGCGAAAATATTTTTTGCGCTCGCGAAACTTTTTTTACACGCACGAAACTATTTTTTACGCACGCGAAACTTTTTAACGGGCGCGAAACTTTTTTTTAAAGGGCGCGAAATTTTTTTAAGGGGCGCGAAACTTTTTTTGCGGGCGCGAAACTCTATTTTACGCGCACAATTTTTTTTACGCGCAAGAAGCTTTGTTTTTACGCTCGCCATTTTTTTTTACGATCGCGAACTATTTCCTTACTCAATCGAAACTTTCTTTACGCTCGCGAATCTTTTTACGCGACATACAAATCTCGATATAAATAAGTATGAATACAAATATATAAATAAAAATGATATAAATAAGTATGTGTGTTCATGACATTTTTTTCCTTTTTCCTTCTGTGCGTATTCATATAAAGGAATGATGCAACAAGGAAAAGATTAGACGGAGGGGTAACGGCCGCAAAGAATATTCGGCAGATTCCTGGTTAATGACTCTCTCTCTCTCTCTCTCTTTCTCTCTCTCTGTCTGTCTTTCTCTCTCTCTGTCTGTCTTTCTCTCTCTCCATCTCTCTCTCTCTCTCTCTTTCTTTCTCTCTTTCTTTGTTTCTTTCTTTCTTTCTTTTTCTCTCTCTCTGTCTGTCCTCTCTCTCTCTCTCTCTCTCTCTCTCTCTCTCTCTCTCTCTCTCTCTCTCTCTCTCTCTCTCTCTCTCTCTCTCTCTGTCTCTCTCTCTCTCTCTCTGTCTCTCGCTGTCTCTTTCTCTGTCTCTCTCTCTCCATCTCTCTCTCTCTCTGTCTCTCTCTCTCTCTCTCTCTTTCTCTCTCTTCCAGCTCTCTCTGTCTCTCTGTTTCGTCTCTTTCTCTCTCTTTCTCTCTCTCTCTCTCTCTATCTCTCTCTCTCTCTCTCTCTCTCTCTCTCTCTCTCTCTCTCTCTCTCTCTCTCTCTCTCTCTCTCTCTCTCTGTCTGTCTGCCTCTCTCCCTCTTTCTCTCTTTCTCTCTCTCTCTCTCTTCCTCACTCTCTCTCTCTCTCTCCCTCTCTCTCTCTCTCTCTCTCTCTCTCTCTCTCTCTCTCTCTCTCTCTCTCTCTCTCTCTCTCTCTCTCTCTCTCTCTCTCTCTCTCTCTCTCTCTCTCTCTGTCTGTCTCTTCTGTCTCCCTCTTTCTCTCTTCTCTCTCTCTCTCTCTCTCTCTTCTCTCTCTCTCTCTCTCTCTCTCTCTCTCTCTCTCTCTCTCTCTCTCTCTCTCTTCTGTCTCTCTCTTCTGTCTCTCTCTTCTGTCTCTCTCTTCTGTCTCTCTC
>NC_091553.1:48159173-48164173 GCF_042767895.1 Penaeus vannamei
ATGATAATGATGGTGATGATGATGAGAGTGATGGTGATAATGATGATGATGGTGATAATGATGATGATGTTGATGATAATGATGATGATGATGAGAATGATGATGGAGATGATAATGATAATGGAGGTGATAGTGATGATGGTGGTGATAAGGATGATGGTAAAAATAATGGTGGTAACGATAATGATAGTAATGATGATAATGATGATTAATAGTAATGATAATGATAATAATAATAACAACAAGAAGATAACTGATAATAGTGATGATGATGACGATGATAGCCAACGATAAGACATTAACACAAGCAGTAGTTATGATAAAGAGAAGAAAAAAAAACAGACCAATAATATAACAATAACAATAAATAATAACAACAGCCAAAGTAATAACAACAGCCAAAATGATAACAACAATAACAAAAACACAGCATATTAGCAGACGACAAGAACAAGCAGGAAGAAACGACAGAACAAGCAGGAAGAAACGAGAGAACAAGCAGAGAAGAAAAAGGAACAAGCAGAGAAGAAAAAGGAAAAGGCAGGAAGAAACGAGAGAACAAGCAGAGAAGAAAAAGGAAAAAGCAGAGAAGAAACGAGAGAACAAGCAGAGAAGAAAAAGGAAAAAGCAGGAAGAAACGAGAGAACAAGCAGAGAAGAAAAAGGAAAAAGCAGGAAGAAACGAGAGAACAAGCAGAGAAGAAAAAGGAAAAAGCAGGAAGAAACGATAGGACAAGCAGAGAAGAAAAAGGAAGAAGCAGGAAGAAACGAGAGAACAAGCAGAGAAGAAACGAGAGAACAAGCAGAGAAGAAAAGGGAAAAAGCAGGAAGAAACGATAGAACAAGCAGAGAAGAAACGAGAGAACAAGCAGAGAAGAAAAAGGAAAAAGCAGGAAGAAACGAGAGAACAAGCAGAGAAGAAAAAGGAAAAATCAGGAAGAAACGAGAGAACAAGCAGAGAAGAAAAGGGAAAAAGCAGGAAGAAACGATAGAACAAGCAGAGAAGAAACGAGAGAACAAGCAGAGAAGAAAAAGGAAAAAGCAGGAAGAAACGAGAGAACAAGCAGAGAAGAAAAAGGAACAAGCAGAGAAGAAACGAGAGAACAAGCAGAGAAGAAAAAGGAACAAGCAGAGAAGAAACGAGAGAACAAGCAGAGAAGAAAAAGGAACAAGCAGAGAAGAAAAAGGAACAAGCAGAGAAGAAACGAGAGAACAAGCAGAGAAGAAAAAGGAAAAAGCAGGAAGAAACGAGAGAACAAGCAGAGAAGAAAAAGGAACAAGCAGAGAAGAAAAAGGAACAAGCAGAGAAGAAACGAGAGAACAAGCAGAGAAGAAAAAGGAAAAAGCAGGAAGAAACGATAGAACAAGCAGAGAAGAAAAAGGGAAAAGCAGGAAGAAACGAGAGAACAAGCAGAGAAGAAAAAGGAAAAAGCAGGAAGAAACGAGAGAACAAGCAGAGAAGAAACGATAGAACAAGCAGAGAAGAAAAAGGAACAAGCAGGAAGAAACGATAGAACAAGCAGAGAAGAAAAAGGAAAAAGCAGGAAGAAACGATAGAACAAGCAGAGAAGAAAAAGGAAAAAGCAGGAAGAAACGAGAGAACAAGCAGAGAAGAAAAAGGAAAAAGCAGAGAAGAAAAAGGAAAAAGCAGGAAGAAACAATAGAACAAGCAGAGAAGAAAAAGGAAAAAGCAGGAAGAAACGAGAGAACAAGCAGAGAAGAAAAAGGAAAAAGCAGAGAAGAAAAAGGAAAAAGCAGGAAGAAACGAGAGAACAAGCAGAGAAGAAAAAGGAAGAAGCAGGAAGAAACGAGAGAACAAGCAGAGAAGAAAAAGGAAAAAGCAGAGAAGAAAAAGGAAAAAGCAGGAAGAAACGAGAGAACAAGCAGAGAAGAAAAAGGAAAAAGCAGGAAGAAACGAGAGAACAAGCAGAGAAGAAAAAGGAAAAAGCAGAGAAGAAACGAGAGAACAAGCAGAGAAGAAAAAGGAAAAAGCAGAGAAGAAACGAGAGAACAAGCAGAGAAGAAAAAGGAAAAAGCAGAGAAGAAACGAGAGAACAAGCAGAGAAGTAAAAGGAAAAAGCAGGAAGAAACGAGAGAACAAGCAGAGAAGAAAAAGGAAGAAGCAGAGAAGAAACGAGAGAACAAGCAGAGAAGAAAAAGGAAAAAGCAGAGAAGAAACGAGAGAACAAGCAGAGAAGTAAAAGGAAAAAGCAGGAAGAAACGAGAGAACAAGCAGAGAAGAAAAAGGAAAAAGCAGAGAAGAAAAAGGAAAAAGCAGGAAGAAACGAGAGAACAAGCAGAGAAGAAAAAGGAAGAAGCAGGAAGAAACGAGAGAACAAGCAGAGAAGAAAAAGGAAAAGCAGAGAAGAAAAAGGAAAAAAGCAGAGAAGAAACGAGAGAACAAGCAGAGAAGAAAAAGGAAAAAGCAGGAAGAAACGAGAGAACAAGCAGAGAAGAAAACGGAAAAAACAGAGAAGAAACGAGAGAACAAGCAGAGAAGAAAAAGGAAAGAGCAGGAAGAAACGAGAGAACAAGCAGAGAAGTAAAAGGAAGGAGAAGAGAAGAAACGAGAGAACAAGCAGAGAAGAAAAAGGAAAAAGCAGAGAAGAAGCGAGAGAACAAGCAGAGAAGAAAAAGGAAGAAGCAGAGAAGAAACGAGAGAACAAGCAGAGAAGAAAAAGGAAAAAGCAGAGAAGAAACGAGAGAACAAGCAGAGAAGAAAAAGGAAAAAGCAGGAAGAAGTTATAGAACAAGCAGAGAAGAGAAAGGAACAAGCAGGAAGAAACGAGAGAACAAGCAGAGAAGAAACAGGAAAAAGCAGGAAGAAACGATAGAACAAGCAGAGAAGAAAAAGGAAGAAGCAGGAAGAAACGATAGAACAAGCAGAGAAGAAAAAGGAAAGAGCAGGAAGAAACGAGAGAACAAGCAGAGAAGAAAAAGGAAGAAGCAGGAAGAAACGATAGAACAAGTAGAGAAGAAAAAGGAAAAAGCAGAGAAGAAACGAGAGAACAAGCAGAGAAGAAAAGGGAAAAAGCAGGAAGAAATGATAGAACAAGCAGAGAAGAAAAAGGAAGAAGCAGGAAGAAACGAGAGAACAAGCAGAGAAGAAAAAGGAAGAAGCAGGAAGAAACGAGAGAACAAGCAGAGAAGAAAAAGGAAAAAGCAGAAGGAAACAAGCAGAGAAGAAAAAGGAAAAAGCAGAGAAGAAACGAGAGAACAAGCAGAAAGAAAAGGGAGAAAAAGCAGAGAGAGAAGAAACGAGAACGAACAAGCAGAGAAGAAAAAGGAAAAAGCAGAGAAGAATAGAACAAGCAGAGAAGAAAAAGGAAAAAGCAGAGAAGAAACGAGAGAACAAGCAGAGAAGAAAAAGGAAAAAGCAGGAAAGAACGATAGAACAAGCAGAGAAGAAAAAGGAAAAAGCAGGAAGAAACGATAGAACAAGCAGAGAAGAAAAAGGAAAAAGCAGGAAGAAGCGATAGAACAAGCAGAGAAGAAAAAGGAAAAAGCAGGAAGAAACGATAGAACAAGCAGAGAAGAAAAAGGAAAAAGCAGGAAGAAACGAGAGAACAAGCAGAGAAGAAAAAGGAAAAAGCAGGAAGAAACGAGAGAACAAGCAGAGAAGAAAAAGGAAAAAGCAGGAAGAAACGATAGAACAAGCAGAGAAGAAAAAGGAAAAAGCAG
This sequence comes from Penaeus vannamei, assembly GCF_042767895.1. Taxonomy (NCBI): domain Eukaryota; kingdom Metazoa; phylum Arthropoda; class Malacostraca; order Decapoda; family Penaeidae; genus Penaeus; species Penaeus vannamei. The sequence continues at coordinate 48,162,854 of NC_091553.1, forward strand.
AGAAGAAACGAGAGAACAAGCAGAGAAGAAACGAGAGAACAAGCAGAGAAGAAACGAGAGAACAAGCAGAGAAGAAACGAGAGAACAAGCAGAGAAGAAACGAGAGAACAAGCAGAGAAGAAACGAGAGAACAAGCAGAGAAGAAACGAGAGAACAAGCAGAGAAGAAACGAGAGAACAAGCAGGAAGAAACGATAGAACAAGCAGAGAAGAAACGATAGAACAAGCAGAGAAGAAACGAGAGAACAAGCAGAGAAGAAACGAGAGAACAAGCAGAGAAGAAAAATGAAAAAGCAGATATTCAGGCAAGCAGGAAGTCAAGAAGTCAAGCAGGAAGATGACAAGTCAATTCAATGTTTGCGATTCTACTTCTACCTAAAATGACCTTGCTTTGACCTCTCTCAGGCTGTAGAGTTTTTTATTTCGGTAGACAAATATGTTGTTGTTTTTTTGTCAAGATTAGTGTTGTTGTTGTTGTTGTTGTTTTTTTGGTTTGTTTGTTTTTTTCTTTACGTTTACAGTTAGATATGTTGATATATTTCTGGTGTTTATGTTTCAAACTGTATGATGTATTTCTGTCAGTATTTTTTTCTTATGTCTTTCTTTCTCTTTATCTCTGTCTTTCTGTCTGTCTGTCTGTCTGTCTGTCTCCTCCTCTCTCTCTGTCTCTCTCTCTCTCTCTCTCTCTCCCATCCCTCTCTCCCTCTCCCTCCCTCCTACCCATCCCTCCCTCTCCCTCCCCCTCCATCCCTCCTCCCTCCCATCCTCCCACCCCTCCCTACCCCTCCCTCCCTCTCCCTCCCTCCCATCCCTCCCTCCCTCCCTCTCCCTCCCATCCCTCCCTCCCTCTCCCATCCCTCCCTACCCCTCCCTCTCCCTCCCTCTCCATCCCTCTCCTCTCTCTCTCCATCCCTCCCTACCTCCCTCCATCCCTACCTCCCTCCCTCCCTCCCTCCTCCCTCCCATCCCTCTCCATCCCTCCCTCTCTCTCCCTCTCCTATCCCTCTCCCCTTCCTCTCCCTCTCCCATCCCTCCCACCCTCCCTCCTCCCATCCCCCCCTCCCTCTCCCTCCCTCCCTCTCCCTCCCTACCCCTCCCTCTCCCATCCCTCCCTCCCTCCCTCTCTCCCTCCCTCCCTCCCTCCCTCCCTCTCGTTCTTCTTATGTGCATTGTTCTGCCGCGAGAAGGTCATCTTGAACGATAGCAGCATCTGACCGAGTTCCTGGGTATCCTTCGTTCTCATGCAGACGATGCCCCTGCGTGGTGTCTGAAGGTCGGGGGTGGCAATGGGGGGAGGGGGGGGGAGGGGCGTGGCTTAATG
>NC_091553.1:48166673-48186673 GCF_042767895.1 Penaeus vannamei
CGTGAGTCCGATCTGTCCCTTAATGACGGTGACCTCTATATGTGTCTGTCTGTCTGTTTGGTTGTTTGGTTGGTTGGTTGTTTGTGTTTGGTTGGTTGGTTGTCTGTCTCTGTTTCTGTTTCTGTCTCTGTCTCTTTCGCTTTCTTTCTCTGTCTTTCTCTTTCTCTTTCTTTCTCTTTCTCTTTCTCTTTCTCTCTCTCTCTCTCCCTCCCCTCTCTCTGTCTCTATCTCTTTGTTTCTCTGTCTGTCTCTCTTTCTCTCTCTCTCTCTCTCTCTCTCTCTCTCTCTCTCTCTCTCTCTCTCTCTCTCTCTCTCTCTCTCTCTCTCTCTCTCTCCCTCTCTCCCTCCCTCCCTCTCCTTCTCCTTCTCCCTACCCTTCCCTCCCTACCCTCCTCTCCTACCCTTCCCTCCCTACCCCTTCCTCCCCCCTCCCTACCCTTCCCTCCCTACCCTACCCTTCCCTCCCTCCCTTTCGTCCCCAAACCGCCCTGAAGTGGCTGAAGTTCACCCCAAAAAAAAACCGTATGAAGTGGCGAGTCTGGCCCTCCCACAGCGGGACTTCGGCCGGCGGTGTTGCTGGGTGTTGATAGGCATCGCGAGAGCGGAATACTGAAGGATTTTGCGCTCGTCCCGTCGCTTTTGTTTGCGGGTGTTCGGATGCGTGCGCGCGTTCGAGTAGATTAGCGTGTTCGGTTTTGTTTTCTCTTTAAGATTTTTGTTTCTTAAATTGTGTTTTTTTTTAAGCTTTTTGTTCTTTAATTGAGTAGATAAGCGTGTTTGGTTTTGTTCTTTTAAAGATTTTTGTTCTTAAATTGTGTTTTATTTTGTTGTTGTTGTTGTTCTCATTAAGCTTTTTTTGTTTTTAATTTGTATCTTTTGTTTTGTTCTTTCTCCTGTTTCTTTTTTATTCATAGTTTATTCTCTCTGTATTTATCCTCGTCGTATTTCTCTTCTACTGTCATTCTTCTACTATTCCTTCTTCTTTTCTCTCCTTCCTCTTCCTCTTCCTCCACCTCTTCTTCTCTTTTTCTCACTCTCTCTGTTTCCACTTCTCTTTATCCTTCTTCTCCTTCTTCTCCCTCTCTCCTCCTCCTCCTCCTCCTCCTCCTTCCCCTTTCCTCCTCCTCCTTCTTCCTCCTCCTACTCCTCTTCTTCTTCTCTTCCTCCTCTTCCTCCTTCTCCTCTCCTTCTTCTTCCTCCTCCTCCTCCTCTCCTCCTTCCTCCTCCTCCTCTCCTCCTTCTTCCCCCTCCTCCTCCTCCTCCTCCTCCTCCTCCTCCTCCTCCTCCTCCTCCTCCTTCTTCCTCTCCCGGTGACCCTGTGTGCAATAAAAATGCAAAATTCACCTTGGAAAGCCCCATCTCCGCTTTGCACCCCCTCCCCCCCTCCCCCCCTGGTGTCTAAGGCCAGACGCCACTCGACCTATATATATATATATATATATATATATATATATATATATATATATATATATATATATATATATATATATATATTCACTTGGGGGCTGGCGAGCTCTCAAAAATAATAATAATAATTAAAGGGAGAAAGAGAGAGATAGAGAGAGGAGGGAGGGAGGAGGGAGGCAGAGAGAGGAGAGAGAGAGGAGAGAGAGAGAGAGAGAGAGAGAGAGAGAGAGAGAGAGAGAGAGAGAGAGAGAGAGAGAGAGAGAGAGAGAGAGAGAGACAGAGAGAGAGAGAGAGAGAGAGAGAGAGAGAGAGAGAGAGAGAGAGAGAGAGAAGCTAAAAAAAAGAAAAAAGAGAGAAATACGAATGAATGGATGAATAGATGAAAAAAATATATACATACCTTTAGGTACAGGCGGGCTCTCAACCGTCCAAAAATATATAAGAAAAAAGTAAAAAAAAAAAAAAAAAGAGAGAGATGTGAATGGACGGATAGATAGATGAAATAAATTGATAAATAAAATTATATTGATAAATTATACAATGAAAATAAGTATAATTACATATTGAAGTACAAATCATGGTAGATAGACAGATAGTAAAATGAAATAAAATTATTATAGATGAATAGATAGAGAAATAAAGCAAAATCCATTAATTTCTTTTAATATATTAAAGAGATAAATAGATAACAAAAAATAATAGAAATAACAAAAAGGTACATTAATAAAAAAAAAAATCTACAGACCTTTTTTGGGGGAAAATAATTTCTTTTCCCTCATTTACTACAATTTCTATTATCAATTATCGTTATCGTTATCATCTATAGTCTCGACATCCTTATAAGTAGCAATAGTAGCCGTAGAAGTAGTTTTAGTCGTAGTAAAGGAGGTAGACGGTTGGTCCCGGAAGTCACGTGACTGTCTCCTCGGATTCCATTTGAAAAAAAAAGAACCGTTAAAATTTGAAATTCAGGTCAGGTGTTTTTAAATATTCTGTGACGATCTTTGTTGCTATGGTTATTGTTAGTAGATGTTTTTGTAATATTCTTTGGTGTTTGTTGATGTTGTTGTTTCTTTATTATTTGGTTTTATATTATCACTGTTACTGTCATTGTTATATTGATTATTATTATGTTTATTATCATTGTTTTTATAGTTATTGTTATCATCATTATTATCCTTATCATTGTTATCAATATTTGTGTATCTATTGTCATTATCAATATTATCAGTATTATTATCATAATCATTATTAACAATATTTGTGTTGCTGTTATCATTATGAATATCATTATCATTATTATTGATACTATTACCATTAACATTACCATTATCACAAACATTATCATTACCAATACCATTACCGTTATTAAACACCATTACAGTTCTTAGCAATATTACCAATATAATTCCTATCATTATCATTACCATTATAATTACTATTACAGTTACTATCCCTGCCCCCTTACCATTACCATTACTATTGCAATTACTGACCCCCCCTCCTTTACCATTACCATTACAATCCCTACCCCCCCCTCTTACCATTACCATTACCATTGCAATCCCTAACACCCCCTCTCCCCCTCTTTTACCATTACCATTACTATTGCAATCCCTAACACCCCCCGCCTCCCCCGCCTTTACCATTACCATTATCCATTACTATTACAATTACTGACCTCCCCTCCCCCACCACTTACCATCACCATTACTATTGCAATTACTAACACCCTACCCCCCTTCCTTTACCATTACCATTACCATTACTATTACAATCCCTAACCCCCTTCCTTTACCATTACCATTACCATTACTATTACAATCCCTAACCCCCCTCTCCCCCCATCCTTTACCATTACCATTACCATTACAATTACAATTCCTAACGCCCCCTCCTTTACCATTACCATTACCATTACTATTACAATCCCTAACCCCCCTCTCCCCCCATCCTTTACCATTACCATTACCATTACTATTACAATCCCTAACCCCCCTCTCCATCCTTTACCATTACCATTACCATTACTATTACAATCCCTAACCCCCTCCTTTACCATTACCATTACTATTGCAATCCCTAACCCCCTCTCCCCCTCCTTTACCATTACCATTATCCACTACCATTACTATTACTGACCCCCCTTACCATTACTATTACTATTACAATCCCTAATACCCCCCTCCCCCTCCTTTACCATTACCATTATCCATTACTATTGCAATCACTGACCCCCTTCTCTCCCCAGCCTGCAGCGACCGCCACCCATCCTAACTCTTACCATTACCATTACTATTACAATCCCTAACCCCCCTCTCCCCCCACTTACCATTACCATTACTATTGCAATTACTATCCCCCTCCTTTACCATTACCATTACCATTGCAATCACTGACCCCCCCCTCCTTTACCATTACCATTATCCATTACTATTACAATCCCTAACACCCTCCCCCCTCCTTCTCTCCCCCAGCCTTTACCATTACCATTACCATTACCATTACCATTACAGTTACAATCCCTAACCCCCCCCCCTTCTCTCCCCCCCCAGCCTGCAGCGACCGCCACCCCTCCTGTCCCGTCTGGGCGAGCAGGGGCGAGTGCTACAAGAATCGGGGATACATGCACATCCACTGCGCTGATTCCTGCCACCAGTGCATCGTGCAAGGTGAGTGGGTATAGGAGGGTTGGTGAGAGGGTGGGGGTGGTGGGTGGGGTGGGGAGGGAGGGAATGGAGGAAGGGAGGGATGGGGGGGTGGGGGAAGGGAGGGAGGGTGGGGGAGGAGGAAGAGGGGGTTGGTGGGTGGGGAGGGGAAGGGAAGGGGGGGGGGGTGGGAGGGAAAGGAGGGAGAGGGAGGGGTGTTCTTTCTCTCTCTCTTGTCTCTCTATGTGTCTCTCTTTCTGTCTGTCTGTCTGTCTGTCTGTCTCTCTCTCTCTCTCTGCCTCTCTCTCTCTATCTCTCTCTGTCTCTGTCTCTCTCTCTCTGTCTCTCTCGCTCTCTCTTTGTCTCTCTCTCTGTCTCAGTCTGTCTGTCTCTCTCTCTCTCTCTCTCTCTCTATATATATATATATATATATATATATGCATATATATATATATATATATATATATATATATATATATATATATATATATATATATATGAAATAATACATAATGCACAGTATACATATACAATGATATACATGCAATAATCCACAATGCACAATATAGACAGGTAATAAGACACTGCATAATATTCGCCATCCAACCCAGGGGCATTATAACACGGGGCAGTGAGGTGTCCTGTGTTACGGAAAATATTATGAAACGGCAAAGAATTCGGGTTCAGTGACCTTTGTGGGATCGGGTCCTGGGAGAGAGAGAGAGGGGGAGGGAGAGAAAGAGAGAGGGGGAGGGGAGAGAAAGAGATGGGGGGAGGAGAGAGAGAGAGAGGGAGAGGGAGGGTGGGAGAAAGAGAGAGAGAGAGAGAGAGAGAGAGAGAGAGAAAGAGAGAGGGAGAGAGAGAGAGAGAGGGAAGGAAGGAGGGAGAGAGACAGAGATAGATAGAGAGAGAGAAAGAAAGAATAGGGAGAGAGAGAGAGAGAGAAAGAAAGGAAGAATAGGGAGAGAGAGAGAGACTTTTTTATTATTATGAAGGGAATATGGATCATTTTACAGGAATCTAAATGAATATGTTATTTTAAAATGTATATTAATCTACTTTAGGAAATATATACTATTCTTTGTCTAGAAGGAAATGTACGTATATCTTCAAGAGGGTAATATATGCTAATTACTATACGGAAATGTATTTCATTTCTTCTTAATGATGAAGGAAATGTATTTAGGATTAGCTATAGGTATTGTAAATTGGTCTTTTCCTTTTGCCAAATTAATTAATCAGTATGATCGTTTGTGTTTTTGCATAAGTAATTTTTTGTGTGAAAGTGGAATCTGCAAACGATAATCTGTTAATCTGTATTATATCTATCCATATACTATCCATTTCTCTTTATCTGGATTTATATGTCTGAGAGAGGGGGAGAGGGAGGGATAGAGAGAGAGAGAGAAAGAGGGGAGGAGGAGATAGAGAAGGGGGAGAGGGGAGAGAGAGAGAGAGAGAGAGAGAGAGAGAGAGAGAGAGAGAGAGAGAGAGAGAAGGGAGGGTGGAGGGGAGAGAGAGAGAGACAGAGAAAAAATAGAACAGAACAGAAAGAGAGAGAGGGAGAAGAGAAGAGAACAGAAAGAGAGAGAGAAGAGAATAGAACAGAAAGAGACAGAGAGAGAAGAGAACAGAGAAAGAGAGAGAGAGAGAGAAAGAAGGAGATAGATATACAGAGAAAGAACGAGGAGCAAGAGAAACAGAGACAACCAGATACAATCAGACAGACTCCATAACCGCAATGACCAAGCACATTAAACACACTCTCCTTGCTTGAATGGACGCCCAAAATCTCGCGCCCAAAAAGCCATCATTTGTCACTCTTTCTCATAGCTACTGACGTCATCAACACCCCCACCCCACCACTCCCCCCACCCCACCCCACCCCACCCCACCCCACCCCACCCAGCGTCTCATGCAGGAATGTTATGTAGTCTTGATCGATGCTTCTACCATGCGCACACACATACGTATACATACATACACGCATAAAGACATACACACGAATGCATGTACATATATACACATAAGCACACGCACACATACATACATTCACACATACACAAATTTACGAAATAGCATTCACTGACTACCCGCACTCACACATATATTCATATATACACAGACTACACACACGCACACACACACACATATTCACACATACACACACTGCGCCCACACACTACGCACACACACACATATTCACACACACACACACACATACACACACACACACACACACACACTACGCACACACACACACGCACACACACACACACACACACACACACACACACACACACACACACACACATACACACACACACACACGCACACACACGCCTCTCCTTTTGGGGGTTGTCCTGGGTGTGTCCCTTGCCTATCCACTTGACCAGATCATGAAGAGGTTAGATGCAGTTTCATCAGGTCTCGGCCAGTCCATGGTACCGGTCTTCGTGTCGTCATTCGGCCGTGTAGTGACCTTGTCGGATGAGCTTAGGTCATCGGAGGAGACCAGGTCAAATTGGAGATGAGGTGACCTTCCTAAAAAAAATGGATATATACTATTTTTTCTGTTTCTGTCTGTCTGTCTGTCTCTGTCTCTGTCTCTGTCTCTGTCTGTCTCTGTCTCTGTCTCTCTCTCTCTCTCCCTCTCTCTCTGTCTCTCTGTCTCTCTGTCTCTCTCTCTTTCTCTCTCTGTCTCTCTCTCTCTCTCTCTCTCTCTCTCTCTCTCTCTCTATATATATATATATATATACATATATATATATATATATATATATATATATATATATATATATATATATATATATATATACATATAAGCGTATATATATGCGTATGTGTGTGTGTGTCTGTGTGCGTATGCAAATGCACACACACGGGGAGAGGGAGGGGGGGGGGGAGGTCGGTTACTAAGGCAAGGGATCTGAGGGCAAGAAGGACACGCCGCTCGCCCTCACCTGTTCTTATCTCCTGTTATCAGTTGCAGCAGCTGTATACCTCTGATTATTTCTGTTTTCTTTCTTCTGTTTTTTTTATTGTTATTCTGTTTTTTTATTCTATTTTTATTATCATTTTTAAATATCTTTATCTTTCTTTTTACTCCTGTCTTTTATTTCTTATTTCTTCTTATTCCTCTGTTCCATTTCTATTTTTTCCTATTTCTTATTTTTTTTTTCTTATTCCTCTGTTCCATTTCTTCTATTTCTCCTTTTTTCTTCTATCCTTTCTTTCTTTCTTTTTTCTTATCCTACTTCTCCCTTCCCCTCCTCTTCGTGTTTTTTTCTCATATTTCTTCTTCTTCCTCTCTTTCTGCGCCCCTGACCTCCCCCTCCCCCTACTCCCTCTCCTCACCCCCGCTACTCCCTCTCCTCACCCCCCTACTCCCTCTCCTCACCCCCCCCCTTGGTTTAACGTGAGCGAGGGCTTGTACTATGAACACGAGTACATGTACAAGGTATTATGTACACTCTCTTCTCTCTTGGTCCTATTATTCTTTATTTTCATTTTCTCTGTCTCTATCTTTCGTTTTTTTTTCTTCTGATTTTTTCTTCTTTTCTTTTTTTATTCTTTCGTTTTTTTTGTTCTTGTTTTTTATTCTTATTTTATTTTGTTTTTATTCCTTCTCCTGACTCTTCTTCTCCTTTGTTTCTATTTCTTTTATTTTGTTTTTGTTTTTTTCCTTCTTCTGCCTCTTCTTCTTTGTTTCTATTTCTTCTTCTTCTTCTTCTTCTTCTGCTTTGTTATCGTTGTTTTTCCTTCTCCCGTCTATTCTTCTTCCTTTTCATCTCCTCCTCCTCCTCCTCCAATTCCTTTCCTTCCTCTCCCATTCCTTCTTCTTTTCTTCTTCTCCTTCTTTCTCTCTTTCTTCCTCAATATCTTACTTTCCTCTTTCATTCGTAACGAAACCCGTTTATAACGAAATATCAGGAACGTTAAAAACATCCAACATAACGAAGGAATTACAAAAATAATAATAAAAAAGAACAATTGGAAACATAAGGTATCAAGGAAATTAATAATTCCTTTTTTCTCTCTCTCTCTCTCCCTCCCTCCCTCTCTCTCTCTCTCTCTCTCTCTCTCTCTCTCTGTCTCTCTCTCTCTCTCTCCCTCTCTCTCTCTCTCTCTCTCTCTCTCTCTCTCTCTCTCTCTCTCTCTCTCTCTCTCTCTCTCTCTCTCCCTCCCTCCCTCTCTCTCTCTCTCTCTCTCTCTCTCTCTCTCTCTCTCTCTCTCTCTCTCTCTCTCTCTCTCTCTCTCTCCTCTCTCTCTCTTTCTCTCTCTTTCTTTCTCTTTCTCTCTCTATCTCTTTTTCTTATTCCCTCCTCCTCTCCCTCTATCTCTTTTTCTCATTCCCTCCTCCTCTCCCTCTCACTCTCTTTTCTTCTTATTGCTACTTCTTCTTTTCTTCGAATTCCTCTTTTACCTTCGCCTTCTTCTCTTCCTCTTCTGATTCTTGGAGATAGAAGGATTCAAGGTTCTTAATAACCAGTCTACTTATCTTCTTATTCTTCTTCGTTCTCCTGCTCCTCCTTTTCGTATTATTCCATTTCTTATTCTTATTCTATCTCCTCTTTCTCCTTCTATTTCTCCCTCCATGTCCTTTGTAACCAGTCATCGTATCATTCCATCTTCTTATTATTCTATCTCTTCCTCCTTTTCTCTTTCTCCCTCCATGTCCTCCATATCCAGTCCTCTTATTATTATTCAATTTCTTATTATTATTCTATCTCTTCTTCCTTTTCTATTCCTCCTTCTTCCATGTCCTTTATAACCAGTCATCTTCGTATCATTCAGTTTCTTATTATTATCCTATCTCTTCTTCCTTCTCTATTTCTACCTCCATGTCCTTCATAACCAGTCATCTTCATATCATTCCACTTATTATTCCATCCCTCCCTCCTCTCCTATTTCTCCTTCTTCCATGTCCTTTATAACCAGTCATCCGTATCATTCCATTTCTTATTATTATTCTATATCTTCCTCCTCCTCTATTTCTCCTTCATCCGTTTCCTCCTCCATGTCCTTTATAACCAATTATCTTCGTATCATTCAGTTTCTTATTATTATTCTATCTCCCTCATCGTCTTATTCCACTTCTTCTTATTATTCTATCTCTCCCTCTTCCTCTCCTATTCCTCCTTCTTCCATGTCCTTCATAACCAGTCATCGTATCATTCCACTTCTTCTTGATATTCTATCTCTCCCTCCTCCTCTATTTCTCCCTCCATGTCCTCCATAACCCTTCCTCTTATTATCATTCAATTTCTTATTATCATTCTATCTCTCCCTCCTCCTCCTCCATTCCTCCTTCATCCATGTCCTTCATACCCAGTCCTCTTATTATCATTCCATTTCTATCTCCATCTTCGTCTTATTCCACTTCTTCTTCTTATTCTATCTCCATCTTCGTCTTATTCCACTTCTTACTATTCTATCTCTCCCTCCTCCTCTTCTCCTATTCCTCCTTCTTCCATGTCCTTCATACCCAGTCCACTTATTATCATTCAATTTCTTCTTATCATTCTATCTCTCCCTCCTCCTCCTCCATTCTTCCATGTCCTTCATAACCAGTCCTCTTATTATCATTCAATTTCTTATTATCATTCTATCTCTCCCTCCTCCTCTATTTCTCCTTCTTCCATGTCCTTCATACCCAGTCATCTTCGTATCATTCCATTTCTTCTTATTATTCTATCTCCCTCTTCGTCTTATTCCACTTCTTCTTCTTACTCTATCTCCATCTTCGTCTTATTCCACTTCTTACTATTCTATCTCTCCCTCCTCCTCCTCCTCCTCCATTCCTCCTTCTTCCATGTCCTTCATAACCCAGTCCCCTTCCCTGAGGATGAAAGACCTAAACACAGCGGGTTATGCCGATAGGAAATGCCTCGCCATGCAGTCATTCGCCCAAGGAAGAGGTCGAGCATGAGGAGGAGAAGAAAAAAAAAAACAGATTGTGGTTCTGCACAAAGTTTGGCGATTCAGGGCATGGCGTCGAGACGGTCTGGAGTGGCTGAATGATGTGGGTTTTTTATTTTTTTTTTTTTTTTTGAGAGAGAGAGAGAGAAAGGAGGGGGGAGAGGGAGAGAGAGAGGAGGGGGAGAGAGGGAGGGAGAGGGAGAGTGAGAGAGAGAGGAGAGTGAGAGAGAGATACAGACTGACAGAGAGAGAGAGAAAGAGAAGAGACAGACAGGCAGAGGGAGAGAGAGAGAGAGAGAGACAGACACAGACAGACAGAGGGAGAGAGAGAGAGACAGACAGAGAGAGAGAGACAGACAGAGGGAGAGAGAGAGAGACAGACACAGGCAGACAGAGGGAGAGAGAGAGAGTGAGAGAGAGAGAGAGAGACAGACAGAGGGAGAGAGAGAGAGTGGGGGAGAGAGAGTGAGAGAGAGAGAAACAGAGAGACAGAGGGAGAGAGAAAGAGACAGACAGACAGACAGAGAGGCAGACAGAGAAAGAAATTGTGAAAATAGTTTGGGTGGAATAAAATTTATATAAGTAATGATAGTGATGGGAATAAAATTTATATAAGTAATGATAGTGATGATAATAGTGATGATGGGAATAGTGATGATAATTATGACAATGCCATCAATAATGATAATGATATCCACAATAACAGTGATCATAATAACGTATCAATAATAATAGTCATAATGATAACGATATCAACAATAGTGACGACAATAATGATAATAAACATAATGATAATGAATAATTAAGTATGTTTGTGTTGACGTGTGTACCTGTTTGTGTAATATGATAAGGAAGGACAAAGACATATCCCGGTAAATCAGGAAATTGCTGACGACAGTGACAACATCTCTGACCTCACTACCCCCCCTCCTTCCCCTCTCCTCCCCCTTCCCCTCCGCTTCCCTCTCCTCCTTCCTCTCCCTCTCCATCTCTTGCTTCTCCTTCCTCTGTTTCTCCTCATCTTCCTGCTTCTCCTTCTTCCTCTCCATCTCTCTTCTCCTCCTCCCTCTCCATCTCCCCCTTCTCCCCCCTCCCTCTTCCTCTTCCTCTTCCCTTCCCCCTCCACTTCCCGCTCCTCCTTCCTCTCCCTCTCTATCTCCTGCTTCTCCCTGTTTCCCTTCCACCCTCCTCCTTCTCCTTCTTCCTCTCCATCTCTCGCTTCTTCTCCTACTTCCTCTCCATCTCCCCCTTCTCCCCCTCCCTCTTCCTCTTCCCCTTTCCCTTCCCCCTCCGCTTCCCTCTCCTCCTTCCTCTCCCTCTCCATCTCTTGCTTCTCCTTCCTCTGTTTCTCCTCATCTTCCTGCTTCTCCTTCTTCCTCTCCATCTCTCTTCTCCTCCTCCCTCTCCTTCCTCTCCCTCTCCCTCTCCATCTCTCGCTTCTTCCCCCTGTTTCTCCTCCCTCTCCTCCCTTCTCCTTCTCCTCTCCATTTCCGCTTTCTCCTTCCTCTCCCTCTTCCTCTTCCCCTTTCCCTCCCCCTACTTCCTCTCCATCTCCATCTCCTTCATCTCCTCCCCTGCCTCTTCCTCTTCCCCTTCCCTCCCCATCATCCTTCCTCTCCTTCTCCATCTCTCTCTTCTCCTCCCCCTGCCCTTCCCTCCCCCCTACCTCTCCCCTCCCCCTTCCCACCTCCACCTGGTTTCTCTCGACAAATTGGAGAAAGAAAACAAATGATAATGAAATAATAGTAATTATTATCATTATTGTTATTATTCTTATCGTTATTATCATTATAATTATCATTATTGTTATCATTATCATTATCATTATTATCATGATCATTATTATTATCATTATCATTATTATCATTATTATTATTATTATTATTATTATCATTATTATTATTATTATTATTAATATTATTATTATCATTATTATTATTATTATCATTATCATCATTACCATTATTATCATTATCATCATTATTATCATTATCATTACCATTATTATTTTTACTACTATCATTATTGCTGTTATTGTTGTTGTAGTTATGATGGTAGTAGTAACAACAATTATGTGTAAAATAAAACACACACACACACACACACACACACACACACACACACACACACACACACACACACACACACACACACACACAAAGACACACGCACGCACACACACACACATACACAAACACACACACACATATATCTATATCTATATCTATATATCTATATCTATATCTATATATCTATCTATCAATATATATATATATATATATATATATATATATATATATATATATATATATATATATATATACATACATATATCCCAGAAGGCCTACCTCGGCAACACGCACGACCAGTCAAGGTCATATGACCTTTTTCTCTCTTCCTCAAGTTACAGTCTAAAAGCTGTTGGGAAAAAAAATAGAAAATATAGTGTGGTGTTTAGTGGTGTTTAACAAGGCTTGGTTGATTTTTTGTTGTTGTTTTTTTGATAGTTTTTTCTTTCTTTTTTCTTTGCTGTTGTTGTTTTTTCTTGTTGATTGTTTGAGTGAGGAAGGGAGGAGACAATGGGAGATTTTTGCTCCTTTTTTTGTCTTTGTTTTTTTCGCGATCTTTTTCTTTCTCTTTCTTCTTCCTTGTTTCTCTGTCTTTCTTTCTTTCTTTCTCTCTCTCTTAATATGTGACTTTGGCTTTGACATTCTCTCTCTCTCTTTCTCTCTCTCTCTCTCTCTCTCTCTCTCTCTCTCTCTCTCTCTCACTCTTTTTCTCATTCCCTCCTCCCCTCCCTCTCACTCTCACCCTACCTCCCATATATATGTATGTGTGTGTGCACACTCACACACACACACACATATATAAACATATAGACAGGCAGATCTATATTTTTAGATAGATCGACAGATATATAGATAGACAGATAGATAGATATATAGATAGATAGACATATATATAAATAGATAGATAGATAGATGGACAGATATATAGATAAATAGATAGATAGACAGATATATAGATAGATAGACAGACATAGAGCCTACCATCCAGATAACTACATACAAAGCATTGAAATCCCTCCCTTCCTCCCACCCTTCTAGCCCCTTCACCCCCCCCCCTCGTCCCAACCAGCCTAATTCTCCCCTCCCAACCAGCCTAACCCCCCTCCCAACATACTAACCCACACCTCCCCCTTCCCAACCAGCCTAACCCCTCCCCCTTCCCAACCAGCCTAACCCCCTCTTCCCAACCAGCTAACCCCCCCCCTTCCCAACCAGCCAAACCCCACCCCCTCCCAACCAGCCTAACCCCCCCTCCCAACCAGCCTAACCCCCCCCCTCTTTATCCTTCGCATTGCAGACGAATCTTGCTACTTCACCCCCTCCCCCTCCCAACCAGCCAAACCCCCTCCCCCTTCCCAACCAGCCAAACCCCCCCCCCTCCCCTCATCCCAACCAGCCTAACCCCCCTCTCTTTATCCTTCGCATTGCAGACGAATCTTGCAAGGACTTCCACGAGCAATGTCCTGCCTGGGCGAGCAACGGCGAGTGCGAGAAGAACTATGTGTACATGAGGAAGTCCTGCTCCCGGTCCTGCACCTTCTGCCAGCCTGCTAATGGTGAGTTGGGGAGTGGGGGAGTAGGGGGAGTGGGGAGTGGGGGGAGTAGGGGGCGAGTGTGTGGGAGGGGGAGGAGGTGGTGGGGGAGTGGGGAGGGGAGAGGGGGGTTGTGAGGAAGTCCTGCTCCCGGTCCTGCACCTTCTGCCAGCCTGCTAATGGTGAGTTGGGGAGTGGGTGGGGGAGTGGGGAGTGGGGGAAGGGAGTAGGGGATGGGGGGATGGGAAGGGGGAGTGGGGTGAGGGTGAGGGAGAGGAGGGTGGGGAGAGGAGGAGAAGTCCTGCTCCCGGTCCTGCACCTTCTGCCAGCCTGCTAATGGTGAGTTGGGGAGTGGGGGAAAGGGAGTGGGGAGTAGGGAGTAGGGGAGAGGGGGGGAAGGGTAGTAAGAAGAGTAGAAGAGTAGGAAGAGTAGGGTGGGGAGGGAAGAGGAGGGGGAGGGGAGGGTTGGGGTGGGGAGGGTGGGCAGGGGGAGTAGGGGGTGGGAGGGGAGTGGGGGAGGGAGAGGGGGTGGGGGAGAGGGAGGAGAAGTCCTGCTCCCGGTCCTGCACCTTCTGCCAGCCTGCTAATGGTGAGTTGGGGAGAGGGTGGGGGGGGGGGGGTGGGGGGAAGGGTAGTAGGGGAGTGGGAGGGGTGGGAAAGGGGAGTTGGGAGAGGAGGGAAGGTGGGGGAGAGAGGAGGGGTTAAAGGGGGAGAGGGAGGAGAGAAGTCCTGCTCCCGGTCCTGCACCTTCTGCCAGCCTGCTAATGGTGAGTTGGGGAGGAGTAGGGGGAGAGGGGGAAGGGTAGTAAGAAGAGTAGAAGAGTAGGAAGAGTAGGGGTGGGGGAGGGGAAGAGGAGGGGAGGGGAGGGGGAGGGTTGGGGTGGGGAGGGTGGGGGAGTGAGGGATGGGGGAAGGGGAGAGGGAGGGAGAGGGAGAGGGTGGGGAGTGGGGGAGAGGGAGGAGAAGTCCTGCTCCCGGTCCTGCACCTTCTGCCAGCCTGCTAATGGTGAGTGGGGGAGTGGGGGAAAGGGAGTAGGGAGGGGGAGAGTGGGGAGGGTGGGGTGGGTGGGTAGGGGGAAGGGGAAGGGGAGGGGTAGGGGAGGGTAGGGGGGATGGGGGAGAGGAGAGAGAGGGTGAGGTGGGAGAGGGGAGGGAGGAGGGTTGGGTGGGGAGGGATGAGGAGGGAAAGGTTGGGTGGGGAGAGGGAGAGGGGGTGGGGAGAGGGAGGAGAAGTCCTGCTCCCGGTCCTGCACCTTCTGCCAGCCTGCTAATGGTGAGTTGGGAGAGGGGAGTTGGGGATGGGAGTGGGGGGAAGGGGAGGGGAAGAGGAGGGGGGTAGGGGGGTAGGGGGAGATGGGTGAGGGGATGGGTGAGGGAGTGGGGGAGGGGGGAGGGTAGGGGAGAGGGAGAGGAAGGGAGGATTGGGGAGGGGAGGGGATAGGGGGTAGGGGGAGAGGAGGGGACTGGGGGAGAGGGGGAAGGAGGGAAGGGTGGGAGAGGGAGGGGGAGGGTGGGGAGAGGAGGGTGGGTGGGGAGGGGAGGGGAAAGGGGGGTTGGGAGAGGGAGGGAAGGTGGGGAGGAGAGGGGGTTGGGGCACGTGTTTGAGTGTTAGTGTTTAGTTTTCATGATAAGACTAAACTAACTTTTTCAGTTACACTATCTATTAATAACATCGTTATATCCATTGCCTTTGTCATTAAATAAGTCACGGTTATATATGTATTTCTCTCTCTCTCTCTCTCTCTCTCTCTCTCTCTCTCTCTCTCTCTCTCTCTCTCTCTCTCTCTCTCTCTCTCTCTCTCTCTCTCTCTCTCTCTCTCTCTCTCTCTTTTATTGCTTTGTTTTAATCCAATCTTTTCTCCTTTTCTGTATATTATTTTCTTCCCAAAAAATCTTCCATTACAAAAAGAGAAAAAAAAAATAAAAAAGGGTGACTAGCGAGGTTAAAAATTTAATAAAAATCTTGATACGTGACCGAACACTTTTCACGAAAGGTCACGTGATCTGGCGGGTTATTTTGACGGTTACTCAGCTTCGATTCAAATAACGGTGCAGATAACTATATATTTTGTAATGATGGACATGTCAATTGATTAAGTAAATTGATCAAGTCATGCATTGATTTCTTAGATTTGATTTCGGTTTTATTTCTTTTCAAAGAGTAATATTTTACGACCATCATTAAGATTTTAAAAAGATGTATACCCTTACGTATTTCGTCGTTATTTTTAAATCAATTGTCAAAAGAATAAGTACAAGTCAGTAGAAATATCATACGTTCAAAATCATTTTAAAGTTCAGCATATATATATTCATTGCATTTAGGGGTCAGCAGAATATATATATATTCATAAAAGGCTACGATCTTATCTCCCGCCCAAAATGCTGAGTCATTCCGAGATGAAAACTTGCGCATATTTACGATAATGATTATGCTGATATATCCTGTCGTGAGGAGTTATTCTTTATCTCTCTTCCCTTTTTTCTGCTTTTCTCTCTCTCTTTCTTTCTATCTCCTTTTCTGTGTCTGTCTGTTTCTGTTTCTGTTTGTATTCTCTGTCTCTCTCTCTTTCTCTTTCTATTTCTATTTCTCTCTCTCTCTCTCTCTCTCTCTCTCTCTCTCTCTCTCTCTCTCTCTCTCTCTCTCTCTCTCTCTCTCTCTCTCTCTCTCTCTCTTTCTTTCTTTCTTTCTCTCTCTCTCTCTCCTTTTTTCTTTTTCCTTCTCCTCTTCCTCCACTTTCTCTTTCTCTTCCTCTTCTTATTCCATCACTACCTCCTCCTTCTCGTCCTTCTTATTATTTTTTTTATTTTTTTTATTCTCCTCCTCCTCCTCCTCTTCCTCCTCCTCCTATTCCTCCTCCTATTCCTCCTCCTCCTCCTATTCCTCCTCCTCCTCCTCCCTCCTCCTCCCTCCCTCCTCCTATTCCTCCTCCTCCTCCTCCTCCTCTTCCTCCTCCTATTCCTCCTCCTCCTCCTCCACCACCACCTCCTCCTCCTCCACCTCCTCCTTTTCCTATTCCTCCTCCTCTTCTTCCTCCTCCTCCTCCTCCTCCTCCTCCTCCTCCTCCTCCTCCTCCTCCTCCTCCTTCTCCTCCCTCTCCTCCTCCCACTCCCTCTGCCTCTCCCTCTCCTTTTATCTCTCTCTATCTCTCCCTCTCCTTTTATCTCTCTCTCTATCTCTCCCTCTCCTTTTATCTCTCTCTCTATCTCTCCCTCTCCCTCATCCCTCCCTCTCCTTCTCCCTCATCCCTCTCCGTCATCCCTCATCCCTCAACTAATAGACTAATAATTTTTTTTCCTTTTCAGACCACAGTGTTCCTTATGTCCATTCGAACGTTGTTGACAGTTACTGGGAGAAATACAGGAGCCGGTACCCTGGGCTCGACATCGTGCATGGATAAGAAACAACAACAACAACAACAACAACAGCAGCAGTGATACGACTAATAGGAGTTTCCCTTTTTTGTGAATCACTGTACGTTTCTCACCTCTGGTATATATGTATATATATAGGACGCCGGCGATTTTTTAAAACGTTTTTTTTTTGTTTTTTGTTTTTTTGTCTGTGTTTCTTTTGGGGAGTTTGATTCTGTTGAGGAATTTGCGGATCTCTAAACGCTGAGGTTCGAATCCTTTATCTCTGAGGTTCGAATCCTTTATCTCTGAGGTTCGAATCCTTTATCTCTGAGGTTCGAATCCTTTATCTCTGAGGTTCGAATCCTTTATTTCTGAGGTTCGAATCCTTTAACTTTGAGGTTCGAATCCTTTATCTCTGAGGTTCGAATCCTTTATCTCTGAGGTTCGAATCCTTTATCGTTAAAATTCGAATCTTTTGTCTCTGAGTTTCGAATCCTTAAACTCTGAGGTTCGAATCCCTTATCCCTGAGATTCGAATTCTATCTCTCTGAGTTTCGAATTCTGTCTCTCTAAGTTTCGAATCCTTTAACTCTCAGGTTCGAATCCCTTATCGTTAAATTTCGAATCTTTTATCTCTGAGGTTCGAATTCCATATCGTTGAGATTCGAATCCTTTATTTCTGAGGTTCGAATCCCTTATCCCTGAGATTCGAATCCCTTATCCCTGAGGTTCGAATTCTATCTCTCTGAGTTTCGAATCCTTTAACTCTTAGGTTCGAATCCCTTATCGTGAAATTTCGAATCTTTTATCTCTGAGTTTCGAATCCTTTAACTCTGAGGTTCGAATTCTATCTCTCCGAGTTTCGAATCCCTTATCCCTGAGATTCGAATTCTATCTCTCTTGAGTTTCGAACCCTTTAACTCTTAGGTTCGAATCCCTTATCCTTCAGTTTCGAATCGTTTGGTGACGTCAGAGGGAGGCAGCCGCAGAAATGGCTCTCTAATCAACATACACTCGTCGATTTTTTTAATATAAGAAACTATATAAATTTACTTCTTTTTTGTGTGTGTAATTATAATATTACTAAGGCGGTTGGGATGGAGAGAAATCGAGAACTTGGACTTCGAAACGCGTGTGAAGCATTTTTTCGGAGCTTCATTTAAGACAATTCGAAGCATCTCGTCTCTTTTTCGATGGATGTGCTTTTCCCGCCGCCCAGGAGGTTCTCCGCGAGCTGTTTAACATGCAAATTACGCTTCCTTAGGTAAATAGTTTATCATTAAATAGTGTATCATCAGCAAAAGCAGATATCATGATTATTCTGTATCATTTTCATTTCTCTTCATTTTTTTTCTTTTTTTTTTCAAAGCACTCATCGGTGACGATATGCAATTGAGGCCAAATGACTCACAATTATCATTTCTTTCTCTCTCTCTCTATTTCTCTCTCTATTTCTCTCTCTCTCTATTTCTCTCTCTCTCTCTCTCTCTCTCTCTCTCTCTCTCTCTCTCTCTCTCTCTCTCTCTCTCTCTCTCTCTCTCTCTCTCTCTTATTCTCTTTCTCTCTCTTATTCACTTTCTCTCTCGCTTTCTCTCTCGCTCTCTCTCTTTCTCTCTCTCTCTTATTCTCTTTCTCTCTCGCTTTCTCTCTCTCTCTCTCTCTCTCTCTCTCTCTCTCTCTCTCTCTCTCTCTCTCTCTCTCTCTCTCTTTCTCTCTCACTGTCTCTCTCTCTCTCTCTCTCTCTCAATGTCTCTCGTTCTCTCTCGCTCTCTGTCTCTCTATCTATCTATCATATTGTCTGTCTACCTATCTATCTATCATTTTGTCTATTTATCTATCTATCTGAACGCACTGACTCGCATCACCATTCTGTTCCAAAAGAATTGTGATATGAAATATGACATCATCATATGACATGCTTTGTACATATATAATCTTTTTGTGTCAATTCCTGCTCAAGTATGTATATTATTTGTTTATTTTAGTGTCATCTGACAGAAAATGATAATGAAGATGATATGGTAGATTTTTGAAGAAAAAAAATCTAGTTTGAATGAGGTGGTTTTACATTTTTTTACTCTTTTTTCTAACAAAATTTATTGCGGTACCCCCTTGCTTGATAAGATTAATCTATATCTTATAATTTTCTATATTCTCTATATTTTATCATATCATATTGTCTTGAAGATTGAATATGAGATTTTGAATTAAGCGAGAAAAAATATTAAGCGCGTTACCCTTTTGTTCCATAACTCAAGATAAATTATTAAGCCTGTAACCCTTTTCCAAAGATTTTAATATTTTTTTCTTACAGACAAGATTTTTCAAAAGAGTAAAATGTACTAGAAGAGGATAGATAAAACGTCTGTTTACGACTTGATATATCTTACCTTATTCAAACTAAAAGAAATGGATTTAAAATGGTTGTAACTCGATATTGTAGCGCCATAACAGGCAGGAATGTCCGTTTGTGTGTAAGTGTACGTGCGTCTATGTGTGTGTCTGTGTGTGCGTGTGTGTGCTTGTATATACATGAATTATATCTATCGCATTGCCTCTCTCTCTTTTCCTCCTTCTTTTCTTTCGTCTGTGCTTTCAACTGGCGATACAAAGGGCATTAATAGTGTTTGGAAGCGTGAGTGAACGCAATCGGACGCGGGGTGTTTGCAGTGTTAAAGAACCACCTTTTGTTAAAACTATTTTTTTCTAATTCTGTTCCGGGAAGGTCTGTCTTACAACCACAGGTTAAAACTGTATTTTTTTTCTGTGTGGTATGTTGTATGTTATATATATATATATATATATATATATATATATATATATATATATATATATATATATATATATATATACCACACCTACTCAAACAAAGTGAATAATCCTGTTCTTTCGACAACGTAAAGCTCTGTTTTGACCCGAAGAGAGAGGTTGCCATGTGTACTGTTCTTAGCCTTACTTTTGTAGTCTGGCTCGTGATGATAAGGGTGATTTTTGCATTGTATATCCTAAGAATTGTGCCTTCAAGTTTTAGCTGTCTGTGTGTGGTGCCTTCCTTTTATCTTTGC
>NC_091553.1:48199173-48206673 GCF_042767895.1 Penaeus vannamei
ACTCTCCCTTTCCTGCTATCTTGCTCTCCTTCTTCTTCCTCTACCTATCATTGTCCTTCTCTTCTCCCTCTCCTTCTCCCTCGCTCTTCCTCTCCTCCTCCTTCTTCCTCTCCCTCTCCTTTTCCTGCTCCTTCTTTCTCTCCCACTCATTCTCTTCTCCTCTTCCTCTCCTTCAACCTTACTCTTCCTTTCCTTCTCCTTCTTTCTCTCCCTCTCCCTTTCCCTGTCCCTCCTCTCTCTCATCCTCTTTTAAGTCACAAATCTTTGGGGATAATAGACAGATAATAGATAATGGCAGACTTTCTGTATACTGCATATATTTACACACTAATTCAATATTTTACTCTTACAGTGTGCTTTGAATAAAAAAATATGGTTTTGTACCTAAAAAAAAGTGTGATTTAAAATGGCTTTCTGTCAAAAAAATTTAATATACACAAAAAATAAAATGCAACTAAAATTACACATTTTCGTGATGCAAATTATTTGCACCTTCTATCATATTAATGAATACATCTTACTTACTCTTAAATATAAAATAAATACTTTTCTTATCAGTTCAAACACTAAATAAATCACACAGCAGTATAAAAATAGACAAAAATCTAAAAAAAGAATCATTTTCGATAACATCTGAATAACATCTTTCTACTTGCTTTTCATTCGTGCTTTGTATTTACGCATACATACTATACAGGTTTAGACATACTGTACACATGACCATAAATATTAAGATAGGAAACTTGTAAGTAAAAAACAATATCACACTTATCCTCTTTCAGTAATTACATATGTACACACGTCATACTCTCATGTTTATTTTCACTTTCAGCCATATGTACGGACATAAAGCCTTTATCTTCATGTGACATAAAAAAAATTCCACTGGTTCCGTTCTTAAATTTTCCAATTTCTTTTTATGCGTTTACCAATGCTTCACTTGCAAGGAAGAACGCAAACATCACAGCTACGTAAAGTGAAGAAGAAAAGAGGGTAGAAAGACTAGACGGGTCGCATGGACTATCTCTCCAGCATCTCCTCGCACGACTGTCTGAATGCAAGTCTGTGGTCCTTGCTCAGGAACTGCTCGAATTCTAGAATGGAGAACAGATTGCACAGCATTACATTTGAGTTTGGCTAAAATTTCAACATTATAATTTACTCATACTTCCTTGTACTTCCTTCATTTTATAAAAATGGGAAAACAGCAAATGGAAAGAAAAAAACTGTATGCAACTCTAATAGGTTAGTTACCCAATAATTATCTCAAAATGTGATTACATTAACACATCATAATGTAAAATATGATCATAAACATTACTGAAACAAATATAGTATACCAACAAAATTAAGATTGACAATAAAATCAACCAAGCCTATAACTCACTTCTGAAGAGTCTGTGATGCTCGACATCCTGAGAAAAGAGCGAGGCGAGAGTGCCCACCACAGTATCATAGTCCTTGCTCTTCTGATAGTTCTTAACGGCCGATGAAAAGAGCCCATACTGTTCCTTGTTCAGCTGGGATTTCACCTTCGGGAAAGAGAGAGACTGAGTGCAGGTACATTCAATACCTAAATGTCTTCAATATCAAAATCTCATTGGTTCATATCACAAAAATAAGAATGTTGCCCTAAGAAGCTTTTCAACTCTTTAGTTACACATATAATTGACAAGAATTCACAAAACAATTCAATATCCTTATACATATGTACCTTTACTTATCTATACATTGTATTTGCGTAAAAATGATCTAGCTCTGTAAGCAACTCACATCTTTAATGTAGTCGGCAATGGATCCGAGTTTCTTGGTCTCCCCGTTCTCCTTTCCGGACGAAATGGCTGCCACTGCTGCCGACGTGGAGACCTTCCCAGACCCCAAAACGCCTGACGAAGATGCCTTTGTTGTGCTCTTCTGTGCTCCGCTGATGAGCTCCTGCGAGTTGCCTGGGGAGGAGAACATCTCGGGGGAGCAACTCGTACCCTCTGCAGTCACGCCCTGTGATGCCTGGCTTGGTCCGGGGCCCTTCAGGAAGTCTGCCAAGTCCTTCTCACCCTTTGACACAATCTTGATCTTCCTCTTCTTGTTGCCCACCTGCAGGGTATCATACTTGCAGCTCACCTGTGATGTGCTCTGCAGCGAGTTGAAGTCCACCACTGACGTCTTCTTCTCCAGGGCTGAGAACAGCGATTTATCACCCCCTTCCCTCTTCTCGCTTGCTCCGTCAGTCTTTTTATAATTCATGTTCGACCACATGTTGTTATAGTCCTCCTTCTCTGCAAGGGCCTGTCCTATCTTCTGGCGGGTGGCATCTGAGACAACGAGACGAGCAGGGGCTGCCTGCAGTGCGTGTGCATGAACCGGCGCTGCACCCACTGCTGCTGGGGGCTCTTCATACGCTGCACTGATTGATGGCTTCCCACTCTTCTCCTCAGGCTGGGGCAGCTGGTGAGAGAGGGCGTTGGAAGGATTCAAGCTCAGGCTTAGAGAAAGGTATCAAAAGCAATTCGAATTTGTCTGTACTGGCAGTTTATATACATAAAATGGCTAATAACAATATCTAAAATGTAAAAAAATGTTAAATAAGAACAAACTGATAAATGGGAATGCAAGGCTATAATAAGAATAATTATTATTAAAAAAAGAAAAAAAAGCACAAGCCTCTGGACCAGAAAAATAAACAGCAAATTAAAAAAAAGAAACAAAGACAAGAAAAGAACAACCTTAAAACAAGATAGTACTTAAAAAACAAACATCAACAAACTCAAAGAGCTGCAACCCCCCCTCCCCTCCCCTCCCCACCCACAACTCACCAGGACCTGAGCATTTTTGAAGAATTGTATGATGTCTCTGAGCGCAGGCCCAAACGTACTGTACGAGTTCATGAAGGGGCGCACCCACGCGGACAGCTGCGTGCGGAAATTTGGGGCAGCGAAGCGATTGTCACACAGGATGATGGCACCATAGTCATCCTTGTGCCTGATCACACGCCCAATCGCCTGGTTCACAGCACGCGACGCCTCCAGTTTGTACCACTCCTGCCCCGTCAAACCCACCTACAATTGAAGAGCAAGTTCCACGGGGTTGTAGTGTGCTTTACGTTGCTCTTGATATATATAATTCTATATCATTACCGCAATGATTTCAAAGTGTAAACAAACGACAACCCCTCAAAGATGGGATAAATCAGTTTGCGTGTGTTCATTATGGGAAAAAAAAGACTTAAAACTGTGAAAATATAGGAACAGAATATTTAGCAGTTACGACATATGACACCTTTTGCCCCGTGTACTACACAAATCAGATTATGACGGTGCTGCATAATGTATCCCAACAAGACGGAAAAATAAGATATTCGAAAACCTCTAAAACATTAATGGGGGGAAAAAATCATTATAAAATCATTTTTGTTGTCTTCTGCCTTTGACTATTGGTCGAACCTAACAAAAATAATTGCAGTAAGTCATCTTTGATAGTTAATAATGAATTAAGCATATATGCGCAATAGTTTCATTTGGAGTTTTTAACGTTTTTGCAATTTTTCTAACCATTTTTGATACCATTCATCCTTTTCATATTGCTAACCTAATAAAAAAAATACATATAGATTAAAAAGAGTAATAATGATAAATGAAAAATAAACATAAATCTCGCTTTCCGTACCTTATTCTTGAGTCTGGTTTCTTCGAGGTATTTCTGCTTGAGCATCACTCGAGGGTCCTTGAAGGGGGGGTACGGGAGGCCTGTGATGATAACTGCCCGGCCATTGCGGTTGGCGAAGTCCAGACCCTCCGAAACCTGTTGTGAAATTAAAGAAAAACGTGTGTACATTGGTTATTTTTTTCTGTTCATTTTTGTTTTCTTACTTTTTCTTTTTATCATTCCCTCTCCTATCCTCCTGTTCATCCCCTCTCTTTGTCTTCCTTCCTTCTCTCAATGCCTTGTATTCTCCCTCTCTCCCTCCCTCCTCTCCCTGCCTTCTTTCTTCCTTCCCTACCTCATCTCTCCTTCAATTCTTCTCTTCTCCCTCCCTCATTCCTTTCCTTCCTTCTTTCCTTTTTATTTCCTTCCTTCCTTTCTTCTCTCCTTCTTCCTCTTGCACTTCCCTTCTTTCCTTCCTTCCCCTCTTCCCCCCTTGCCTCACCTTGCCTCTGCAGACCGCCATGAAGCACGCCCCCTTTAGCGCCGGGTCGTTGATCTTCTGGTAGTACTCTGTCATGGCGTTGTGGAACTCGTCCTTTGTCTGGGGTTCCACAAAGATCGGCTGAGGACGAAAAGGACAAAAAAAAAAGGACATTGCTGTTAGGAATCTCATCCTTGTAGCGGGAGACCGAACCACCATTTTTTCTATAAGACAGCATGGTTGTAAATGGTCTGAAAACGCAGCCTCCAAATTGCAGCCAAGCCCTCACCTTCGTGGCCGAAATCCTACCCCAGATGCCTGAATTCTGCCACTCGTCCCGACAGCTCCGCATAATGGGGTAGGAGGGGAAGAAGATAAGCAAGCCATCAGGCACGATGCGGGAGAAGTTCAGGATTGTCTGGCCCAACGAGCTGATGTAGCGTGGGTCACTCCTGAGACAACAATGACAAGAATACACATGTTATAAAGATCAGACATTTATGCTGAAATAATTTTTGTATCATTGTAGAGCCTCCATAGCAAGGTGACGTTACATGGTCTGACTCTCACACTACAACAACGAAAAGTACTGTGTGATTATGGTTGTCATTCATCACGCCTTTTATATATCAGCCTCACTGTCATATACTTTTCTGATACAATAATAAGGTAGAACAACAACACACATGATATATACATTCCACCCTTGAATGAGGATGCAAGCCAAACTGTACCAAGTTTCAAAATTCTACAAAATAACTGTATTCAAATTTTCATACTGTAAATTTTTATCCATAAACCCCAAAAATAAAGTTCACTTTTTGTGTGGATTCAATGAGTCAATAAAAGCGACTCTTTTAAGTGTCAATCCATTAAAACTGCATCAGATTGCAATACAATGCCCCTATAAAAACACAGATACTAAAAAAAAAAAATTAAATAAAAAAAGAAAATCATAAATACAAATAAGTAAATAGCAATCAAAAATGTCTGCACCTGTTCTGATAGGATGAATTGAGGTTGAAGCCATCTGGCCCATTGCAGATTGTGCCCACCCACACCTGGTGACGCTGGATGATGTGTGGGTTCTCGAGCTGGATCGGAAACGAAACCTGTAAAGGGACAAGTGTTCAGAGGTTTCATGCAACGCAAAAATAGAAGGCAAAATAGGAGGGGGAGGAAGAGGCAGAGAGAGTTATGGGAGGGAGAGGGAGAGGGAGAGGGAGAGGGAGAGGGAGAGGGAGAGGGAGGGATGAGGGAGAGGGAGAGGGAGAGGGAGAGGGAGAGGGAGAGGGAGAGGGAGAGGGAGAGGGAGAGGGAGAGGGAGAGAGAGAGGGAGAGGGAGAGGGAGAGGGAGAGGGAGAGGGAGAAGGAGAGGGAGGAGAAGGAGAAGGAGGAGGAGGAGGAGGAGGAGGAGGAGGAGGAGGAGGAGGAGGAGGAGGAGGAGGAGGGAGGGAGGGAGGGAGGGAGGGAGGGAGGGAGGGAGGGAGGAAGGAAGGAAGGAAGGAAGGAAGGAAGGAAGGAAGGAAGGAAGGAAGGAAGGAAGGAAGGAAGGAAGGAAGGAAGGAAGGAAGGAAGGAAGGAAGGAGGAGGAAGGAAGGAAGGAAGGAAGAGGAAAAGGAAGAAGAGGAGGAAAAAGAAGACAATGATGAAGACAAAAAAAAAAGGAAAAAAAGGAGTAGAAGAAGAACACACACATACCATACCTGCAGTTCTGAGGTGAAAGACTCGAGCGGACACAGAGTTCCACTGGTGAGGAGGATGCATTTAATGCCTTGTTCGGACAGGTCCTTCATACTGTCAGGAGGGAAGGAACAAAAGAATGTGTGTAAGACATCTTAAAAATGCATTATGAAAAAGTTTTCCTCCATGAAAAATTAGATAATCCGAATCACATATTTATATCTTTAATGAAAGGGACACAATGAAGACAAAAGATCATGGAAAAAGAACAGAAAGAGAAGAAAAGAAAAGAGGCGAGAAAGAAACGAGAAGTAAGGAAGGCACCAAAAAAACAAGCACAAGGAAGTACAAAAACAAAGGAATAAAGACAACACAAATAAAGATAACTAACCCAAAACCGGGATTGAAGCACCAATATGAAATGACTCGGCCAACTTTATTGCTAACGTTGGTGGTCTTGACGGCTCCCCAGCCATCTTGACGAGCGCCACCCTTCTTCTTGTTCTCCTCGATGCTCACGTGGACCTGGAGACAACAACAGATGAGTGTGGATCCCGCCAAAGTGATGCTAATATTGACAAAAATCTCTCTACTTTACACCATATTTAAAAACAATTATTAATATATACCTATGTACTATACCAAAGATCTGTGTAAGATGACATGGCAGATCTGGCCATCTACTGAGGATGATCATAAATGCAAAAAGATTTAATTTTTAATTTCCAGTCAACCATCAAAACTCTGATTCCAAGAAGATGCATGTTATATCCACTGTGATTTTAACTTATTAACTACATTTACACACAAGTGCTAAATTACCAATAAGTCAATTATATACTATTCTCACTTGTTTATTCTACTCCTTAAATTTTTGGTGAAAGTATCAACATTATAATAATAATAGCAGTATTAATAGTAATAAGAAAAATAATGTCAAAGGTCGAAGTAACCGACTGCCTGGTGATTTAGCGCTTGTGGAGCCATCTGTGTATAAACAAAATTCGCAAAGCAAAACTATAGCGGACAGCACATGTATCCAGTGCCACTGAGTTAATACTGAAGACTGAATATACAGTTAACATGATCTGCATCAATCAAAATTACGAAATATGAAAACACATGCCTGTAACCACAGAAAATAACAGGCAGGCACCATACTGGAAGTAGGAAACTCCACTCATAAAAGAATCACACAATTTCCAGTTAGATGCTAATAATACACACAGTCACACCCTACAAAGTACATCTAGTCAAAGCATCACAAAAAAAAAAAAGGTACCATATTACAAAGTACAATAATAACACTGTATATAATATTGCAATAACATTCGTACCTTGTAGCAATGTTTCACATATTCCATGTGCTGGAGAGAGAAGTTGTCTTTGCTGAATACAACCTTGATCAACTCGGAAAACTTCTGCAGGCCTGCTCCCTTTCGCTGGAATGGGGAGGCGCTGTTTGTCGTCAGATACTGCACCTGTAACGGAGAAAGAGGGAGATAAGGACATGCATAACCTCCATGAACTCTTTAGACAACCGTGGCCTTCAGATTCTTGTCAATGTCCCATTTCAACTTCTTGCTTCAAGCGTCTATGCCTGTCGGCTTCGTAAAATTTTCAAGCCACGACTGGGGGGAGCAACTGCCCCTTCTTATCTTTTAAGTGCCTTCAATTACTCTTTCTTTGAAAAC
>NC_091553.1:48209173-48216673 GCF_042767895.1 Penaeus vannamei
TATATTACGATAATAAGCATGAAAAGCCATTTATAGGAAATTGTGAAAAAATACAAGACATAAAGTCTTAACAAATACAATATGCCCAACCAGTGATATTACAAAACCACATCCCACCTGTAGCTCCACTCCGTGCGCTTTACGGCTCTTGGGATCCAGGAGATAGTTGTAGGGCAGGAAAATAATATCTGCATCTTGTTTGAGTTCTCGCGCCATGTAATACGGGCAGAAGGTCTTCTTGCGGCCAACTTTGACCAGGTCTTCAATGTCAAGCGCTTTCTGACGTACTTCTGGGTCATCTTTCTTAGCTTCGACCTGATAAAAAAAGTTGAGGAATGATGAGTATTTCCAAGAGGCCCTTCATGTTTCCAGCATAGAGTACTGTAAACAAATGTATACAAGATAGTGTGTATATAGGCCTATAAATGTCCATTATAACAAACATGCACATGAGATACTGTAGAAATGCCATGTATCAATTGAATATATATACACATACATGCAAGGGACTACACACACAAACATGACAAGTCAATATCAAACCTGGTTGTTGAAGTAGCATGTCTTGGCCTTGACTCTCAGCTGACACATGTGCACTTTATTGTTATTATTGGTCTCCTTCGATACCTCTGGGTGGATGCACATTTGGTCACGCGATCCCAGTACTGCCACCTAGATGTTAAGATGTCCTTTGGCATTAATGTACAGAAAAACTGTAATATTCTTATAGTATTGTATACTGTGACAGTCACTGTGTAAGAAGCTGTTTGCCTTATTAAGAGATGAAATTTTAAATGAACCAAACCCTAAAAAAGAGAAAAAACATAGAAAAGATGACAACATAAAATATAGCAATCCTTGACCAATGAAAGATTTAACAGAAAATTTCAGTACTTTCCCTGATTCCTCTCATAGCTCTATGACAACAACGTATTCCTGATTCTCCTGCTCTACTGACCTTGAGATAGCTATAGGTAGTTCTCTTTAATTCATTGACTGCCTGGCTGAGCTGGGAGTGCGTCCTCGAAGAATATATGATCTTAGGTGGAGCTGGAAAATAGAAGAGAACAAAATTAAAACTTAATATGCCATATGATATATGCCTTAAATTTGATCTTCAATAGTGCAAGAAATAAAACATTAACAAAAATTATGTTAAAATATGACTGAAATAAATCTATGACCTTTAGATATAACAGACTGAATGACTAAACCTATATTCAACACCAGCTAAAAAGTATATTGATAGAAAAAAGGTACATATTCAAAATATCTCCTTTTCTGCTCGTCTCTGAATGAAATCAAATACCTATAAAAATTAACATATTCTTGAGTCATAAAAGTAAGTCCAAAATAGAAGGCATTAGTAGCCTCAGAACATTTATGCTGCATCAGTTTCTGAAAGCAATTATATAACTGTTTCCTCTAACCAAAATAAAACACATCCATTCTCATCATCTGAATTCTATCAGCTTCTATCTATCCCATTTGCTGCTCTCATTCAAAGTGGAAAAAAATTGAATTACTTTATTTAACAGATATCAAAGCAAAGATAAATGCAAATAATAGGAAGCACCAATAAAATTTTTGCCAAGCGTCTAATACACAAAATCACAGTAAAAACCACTCCCCACTTCTCTGCCCCTAAAGAACGCCAATTTCACATCAACGACTATCACTATGTCGCATCTTATTTTGACTCACCATTCTTTTCTCCCCAGGCTGACCCAGAGCCTGCCTTCAGCTGTGAGCTCAGAGAAGACATAAAATCAGCATCTCCCCCTGCGACATTGTGCAGGCGCGCTTTGTGTTCTGCTTTCTTGACCTCCAGCCAGGCCAGGGTTGAGCAGAGGAGACATAAAGTCTTTCCTGTGCCCGTTGGAGACTCCAGGATGCCATTAACACCCTGCCAATTGAGAGAAAGGTATATCAAAATGTGTGCAAAGATAATATGATTGAAAACCAAAAATATTGCAAGCGGAAAATTCCTCTACAATACTAATGTACATAAGAAAAGGTACAAATGAGAATGAATATCTTCATAGTACAAGATATGTATTCTAACCCCTATGATTCAGATGACATGACCATCATGTCATGAAAATATCTTGCTTGACCCATCATGAGAAAATGTGGTTGATGGCCAGAGTGATGGGAATAACTCACCAAGAGTGCACAAAGCTCTTGGAGGGTGATTAGCCTCACTGGGAATTTAGGAAGGAGCTTTTACATTATTTCCATCAATAACTGAGTATGGAATATACCATCTGTAAGCTATGACTGAAAGAGCACCAACTCCAAAGGGGATGCTATTTCCATGTCTAAGATCCTATCCCAGCCCACCGTAACCAGTAGCACAGTTTGTATTGTAGAAAATTGACACAAATAACAAAATGTTACACATTGTTGTTATTACTGGACTGAGTAATGGACTACCTAGAGAGATAATATGGAATTTATGCAAGGATAAAGCAAATCAAACGACAAATATAAACATAAACACAACAAACCAATTTTGAAAGTGACTCATCAATGCTGGGTTACCACATTCTTCTTGAGAGATGCCAAAAGACATCTTCACTGCCACAGACTCACCTGTTGCAAGCACTGGATCACCTTGCTCATGTACGCCTTCTGGACTTCATACGGCTCGAAGGGGAACCGCACAGGTACTCCTTCAAGCACAACCTCGGGCATGGTGGCACTCTTGATTTATTTACCCCTTTGGCATCAGGAACTGACCCCTCCAGCCGGATGAACAATCCTCCTGACCAAATGGTGCATGCAGTTCTGTTGAAGAAACTTTCAGGACTTAATTCCACACAAAATAATAATGATAAAAATAATAATAATAACAAAAATAATAACAATAATAATAATTATTATTATCATAATAGCAGTAATATCAATAATATTAACAACAACAACAACAACAACAACAACAACAACAACAACAACAACAATAACAACAACAACAACAACAACAACAACAACAACAACAACAACAACAACAACAACAACAACAACAACAACAACAACAACAACAACAACAACAACAACAACAACAATAATAACAACAAAAATGATGATGACCATGACTATCCTGTAGTATCAAAATACTACATGCAAGTTCCACATCTCAGAATACATCAATAACCACAAAACTTTTCAAATAAACCTTAGTTTATCAAGTATGCATAACTCTGACTCTTTGCCGAATGTGTTCATACCACAACATCAAGCCAGATTCAAGGTATTTGCTTTTAATTCATTTACTTTCACTTGTTCTTTTTACCAAAATTTTTCAGGCATGCCACACCAAAGACCAACTATTCAATTACAAAATACAAGAAATAACATTCTCTCATAACATGTACTTTCAAATGAATGCCGTGTATATGTCTCTCACCAGGAACAAGGTTTCTTTCCATGACTGCAAAATGGAAGCTAGAAAAAAAAGTTTGCATAAGTAACACATGAGCCAAGACCTCCAAGATGGAGACAAACTGAATGTTTGCCGAGGCAGTTAGACCAAATCTTTTTAAGATATGGTAATTCTTTACAGTATAGATACACTCACCAGAGACTAAATTGCCAACTTCATGTCAAAAAGTTTATTAATCAATCTCAGTTGCCGTGATTGAACGTGCTCATGGGGAGGGTTGATGGTGGGGCAAACCCCTGGGAAACATTATCTTCACCACGGTATGAAAGGCAAGATATAGCGGAAACTCAGGAGCACCAAATGGACTTAAGCTGAGAGCGAAGCTTTCCACAATCTTTTTCCTTTATTTGTGGCATTGCCGTTCGTGTTTGTATCGACAACTGCAACATTTTGTACTCTACAAGGCCTTCAGATTCAATTCTTCCTAACTTTGTGCGTCCATACCATAAAGATTAACCTGAGACACTAACCAGTGATCGCCATTCATAACAGATAATATTACCATGATATTGCCTATTTTACTATACAATTTTATATTCTTTTTTCATGTATTAAGACATTTTTGGCTCTCTCTTCATATATTCACATTTGGCAAAAACTGCCTTCATGACACACCAGCACGGATACTTTATCACTCCAATGTATAGTTTTAATTGATGTTTTTGGCAAGTTGTTTTTTGTCACATAGTTGCAAAAATCTATCAAAATAGGCCTATACAAAATTACGGTATTTCATGTACCAATGACATAGCAGACGTAATGGTAACCTAATCTTTCCTGTCACCTGCTTTAATCACATTACATAATAATTACCCAACATCATATATATAATATTTGTATGAAATTGACTTTTTTTTTTACCCACAAAAACTCGAAACCTGTCAAAATTCCTCCCTTTCCTTTAACATCATCAAATAAACATCTCTCTTCTCTCTAGCTTCCCACCCTTCCCCAGCCCCAAAAAACCCGTCATTCAAAAAGAAACGAGAAAAACAAAGAAATTCACCAAGGGAGAAATCTTGAAACGAGACCTTCCACCCCCCCTTCTTATTTCTCCCCAAAAATAATCAAATACGACTAAATCTCCTTCAAAACCCGTTCTCAACATACCACAGCGTCTTACCCGATCTTAATGCGTGGTCAGAAGCAAGAAAATCATTTGTTTAGAAGCAAAGAGATGAAAATGGGTGAAATCACGAGAGATTTGTGTTGTTGTTCGCGCCGATTGTCCCTCTGTGGCGGACAACGAGCGCAATTCTTTTTTGGTTTTGTTTTTGTCTATGATGCGAGACTTTAAATGTGTCTGATTGTTGATTTAGATGGTATGGTTGATAAGTGTGTTAATTTTCTATATAATATAATAGGTGTACTAATTCATACCGTTCCTAATTCTTCAGTCAAGACAAAATGACGACGAACGTATTTACATTTTAATTTCATTTTCATTATGAAAAAATATTTAAACATTAAAATATAATGTGATTTTAAGAGGTCAATATTACCTAGTTATAGTAAAGTACTTTACAATGGAATGAACTTTTCTGTATTCTTTTCTTTTTACGAAACATGCTGCACTTGTTGCAATCGGGGCCGAGATCTGTCGGCTCCTGTCAAGACGTGTATCGCGCGGTCTTGTCGTGTATTTTCCATGATTAAGAATGATTTATTCTTGTTATAATTTTTATGACCTCTTCCTTTAATATTCGGTTATTTTTATATGATGTTGAAGAGAGAGAGAGAGAGAGAGAGAGAGAGAGAGAGAGAGAGAGAGAGAGAGAGAGAGAGAGAGAGAGAGAGAGAGAGAGAGAGAGAGAGAGAGAGAGAGAGAGAGCATTGTAATGTAAAAAAACACACATACATACATACATGCATTTGTGTGGATGTGCATATATATGTGTTTATATATGTTTTATATTATCATTCCATAGGTGACTGGTACTTATACTGTCCATTGGCATTTCATTTCATTACTTTTAATTGCACTTCAAAAGTTTCACGAGAATTTCATCACCAAGGACTCAATTATTAGTACTTGCTGAACTTATTTATTTACCCCATTCCTTGCATTTTCCAGGATGGGGGGAGGTTTCCTGTCACCCACCTATATAAAAAATACACTTAATAAGACAAAACCACCCTGGGGACAAGTACACATGGCATCAACACTAAAATTCAATGATGGTGAAATTCATGGTTAATATGCAATAATTTCTTTTTATTCATTAAAGCTTACAATTTGTTACTAGAATAAGTTTTCTGAAAAAAAATATGTATTTGAAAATATAGGTTACAGCCAGGCAAATTTGAAGGTTATGAAGATCACACAGGAATAGCTAAAGAAGCCATCAACTATTTCAGAATATTAGTTGTTAGGATCTGCACGGCGGTGGGTGTGTTGCCACTAATCCGAAGATCTGCCGCCTTCTTCTGAATGGCTGCTGCAACGGCCAGGGTCTCCTCGTCATTCTCATGGACAAAGAGCAGTTTCTCCTTTGCCTCTTCAAGCTGCGTCATCCAGCTTTCATTAAACACCTCGGTCTTCATCTTCTGCTGTTCCTCCAGGACCTGTTCAATGTCCTGCAGCTCGTCTTTAAGCTTGGCTTGCATCAGCTTCTCCTGCACCAAAGAGAGGAAATAAAGATAAATGAATTATGAACAAAATACAAGCTATCACTTATTTAACAGGAGTTAACATGAACACTGATCATTAAATTTTTGTATAAGAATTTCATAAAATGTCATAATGTGACCAATAAATAGTATGTTATTGAAAAAATCTATAGACAACATATTTTTGGGTGTAAAATATCACAAAAGGATTTTTTTTCCAAAATCCTATGTACTACTCTGTTTAGAAGAAATAATATGGACACCCATATGTTTACATTTTTCAGCTGGGTTCGAAGTTTCTCCATCTCTGTGTGCAACAATGTAATATCTGACGCAGATGCTTGAGACTGCTGTTCGACATCCGACGGCAGGAGCACATGGGCAGGGATTTTCATCACATTTTCGAGGATGTGTGCCTAAAGAAAAGAAAAGAAGAAGCATCTACAATATCCTCAAAAGACAAAATAATAACATTAGCATTAATGAAGTTAATTAACAAAATGGTAAAACACTATTCATGCAACTATCATCTTATCCACTGTGAAACAACAAAGATCCGCAATAATTGAAAAAAAAATATCGGGATTCCTGAGTACAGTCTTTTTTTAAATCTAGTACAAGATGAACCATATTCATATTGACAAATGTAGGGAGTTATGAATGAGAATGAATATCTTCACAATACAAGAGATATATTTGGCCGGTTTTTAATATATTTTTATCAGAAATACATGTATTTCTGACAAACATTCGAAACCAGTCAAGTACATCTCTCGTATTGTGAAGATATTCATTCTCATTCATACCTCCCTACTAGGACAAGATACAAAAGAGTGGTAATATCAATATATAACTCAAAATTCCTAAATGCCTATGGTAAATGTTGTATAGCACTATAATCATGTTCAAAGACATGCACTATACACTGCATATCTATTTCAAAGGAACACAGTAGTTGGCTTTTGGCTATGAATCTGGTAAAAAAAGAAAAAAAAAAAAAAAATCTCTCTCTCCCTTTCCTTCTCCCTCTCCCTCTCTCTCTATATATATATATGTATATATATATATATTTATTTATCTATATATAATAATTATAATAATAATAAAAATAGTGATAATAACAACATAAAATAACAGTAACAAAATAATAATAAAATGATAATAAATAAATGAATATATAAAAAAAAATAATAAAAAAAACAAATAAATTAGTAAATATATACATATATATATAAATATATACATATATATATAAATACATATATATATATATATATATATATATATATGTATATATATACATATTTATATATATATACATATATATATATATATATATACATATATATACATATATATATATACACATACATATATATATATATATATATATATATATATATATATATATATATATATATATATATATATATATATGTATGTGT
>NC_091553.1:48236673-48249173 GCF_042767895.1 Penaeus vannamei
AAAATGTGTGATAGATCAGAAATAGGGTCCATCAAGTGAAGTTTTACCCTCCACGCTTTATGCTGTGGCAAAGGCTAACACCCTCCCCCACATTTATTGTTTGTAGAATAGCGCCTCGAACTTGTATCCTCAGAAGCTTGGTTTTGCTGGAATGCATATAGTGAAATCTAGTTGGAACTTCTGTTGTGGTTTTGTTAATTGCTCCGAATGAAAATGGGTTAGCTTGTGCATCGCTGGATATAGGTGGGTTAGCGTAGATATGTGGATTTGGATAGGAGGTGGCGGCTTTGATTTTACTCTTTGGAATTTATTTATCATGTTTTTTAATGTGTAAATGCGTCTGCTCACCTTTTTGTCTTACATTCTTTCGTCTGATTCTTAATATTTACTAACATATTGATAGGAGAATGTGATGTCAGTGTGTGTTAATGAATTGATATAGAAAATGTACAATGGATTTCCAGATTCGGCAAAGGGAATCAATAATTGTCACTTGAGGAACAGTATGTTTCAGAATCGCTATATAATTTTCATTTCGTACATTGTTGACAGTGTCCTATTGACATGCGCCTGAAAATGAATGTGCTTTATGAGGGAAGACCTATAATTGAGAATCCAGTCTTTTAGTGGCCTAGTGGCAGGCAATTACTCCAGTCTCCATGACTTTGGGACTGAAGCAGAGGCCAGCAAACCTCCGTCATGTATGTTGAGGCAAAGTAGAGATACTGAATTTAGTTCTAGTTTGCTGACAGGTCGCCACGTAAAGTTATACGCTTGCATCTCATTAGTATATGATGGTGGTAGTTTGTTGACTTTTGCTGGAGTGTCAACAGGTGTGTAGGCTTGTGGCAGATACAGGGGTGGCTAAAATGAGATTGATCAAAGTCAGGATGAACTAGATATGTATATAATGGATATTTTTTTATTAACTCGCATATTGAATCTAGGTAAAAGTATATTCAAAAGAATCATAAACTAAGGGATAGATATTTTACAAGTTTATTTGGGAATCTTTTATGTAATGAGAATCCTTAACTTTGGCACTGTGATTTGTGATTTAACTCTTGACAGTATTAACCATTTGTAGCCAACAGCCATTTGCTTAACCCCTCGGATTCGGATGCTTTGCTGCCCGCATGGGATCTAAAATCCGTGTATTAGGCTCACTTGATTGGGCACCCTCACAGCTATGTGGTTTGTAGGCCAGGCACTCACGAATACTCATGTGCAGTGTTATCTTTTTTCTGCATAAAATTGGGTTGCTATTTTGCCATTTTCCAATGTATAAATCTGTCATTTGATATGCCGTATCCAGATGGTATTAGAGTGTTTTCTTTGAACAGTATTCATATCATGTCTATAGGTAGTCAGTAAGTCGTTTTATTATTTGTGTTATTGTAATAATTTTTTGTAATATTCAGTTCTCTATAATTCAACGTGTGCCACTGGTCACGACAGGCAGGAGTAGGATCCTGAACATGGAAAGATTGTCCTTTCTGGAGCCAGCACTCTTCCAGTCATGGCTCGCAGATGGAACATTGCACACTCATATACCAATAGGAATAATGCAAAGTGCCCTTCCTAAATGCCCACTGAGACAAATCACCCTCCAAGAGGTTTGTGCCTCCGTGGCGAGTCATTCCCATTTCCCTGGCGAAAGTTCTCATGACAGCATTTCCTGTTGCCCCAAATTTTTTATGACGGTATGTTTATGTCACCTGGCCCTCAAGCCAAATTTTCTTCATGACATACTGGCCATTTCACACGAATCACAGGGATTAAACCCTTGGTCGTGAAGGGCATGTCATGACTTGTTGAACAAGTTGATAGCAATTTCTGTTTGCCTTCCATTGCTCTGCTTCCTTGGAATTTATGATATGTTGTTTTAAGGAGATTTTTTATTTTTTTTTAATTTTTATTCATTTTTTTTGTTTAAAGTGTACAAGTTCTTACAGTGCATTTTATATTCAAAATGGGGGGAAAAGATGTTTTTGTATAGAACTAGTAGTTATGCAGGGATAAGGATCAATCTAGTTTCCACAATCTGCATAGATTACTGGAAGTAGTACATGTACATAAATTGATAAAGGAGTTATTTGATTGCTATTAATGAGGAACATCAGGGGGCTTTATTTTCAGTGTTCTTGAGAATACTCTTCATTGTTTTATGAAAATATAACGTGTATGATGATATAGGAAAGCCAAATATTTTGTGTCAGAAATGTATTTTTTATTTTGTGTATTCAATATTTTCATTCAAAAGCTACTTGTATTCATTCAGTATTTAGAAAAATGCTAGCTCCTTCACTTCTTTATTTCCATGTCCAAATTTTCCTTTAAGTTTCTTTTTTCTTTATCGAACCATTGCAGTGTTATAATGTTATATATTCTTGTTCTTGTAGACTACCTAGAGAGATGATATGAAATCTGTTCAAAGTAAGCAGTTTATTACCATATGGATACAGCATAAGAAATAAGGGATATAGACTATGGAAATTGTCAATATAGCAATAAATGCTTTCGCAGAGAGAGTTAATAACAATGGAAAAGGGAGGCAAGGAGTCTTTGATACCCCACATGAGTGTTTGTGTTGTATGGGCCTACAGTGCACACGCAGGTAAGCCTAATGCCTGGATGTCGGTCCATGGGCAGGCATTGAGGCACCTTGATCCATTGGATAAAGATTTCTGATTTCATAAATTTCAACCGGTAATCTCTGTAAAGTATGAAAAACAAACAGATTTTAAATTCATAATATCCTTGTTTCACTGTTGTGCAAAAGTAAAGGTTGTCATCCTGCACGTCATGTCGTCAGAGGCTTGGAGAGTTCCTTGATTTTATTTGTTGATTTTGTAAGTAGGCTAAAAGGTTGAAAGTTTACACATGAATCTTGTAATTGTAGTATTGTTGTTGCTATAGTATACCCACAAAATAATGTTACTTGAAGGCCCCGTACACATGTTTTGCATTTCCGCACGAACCTGAGGCTTTCTGCATGTACGGTAATCGCCTCCCAGACGAAGACGGTAGCAACCGTTGCCAACTGGCTAATTCCCATCTTGATCTCGGGCTACGAAGAATCGATGCGAGTAGAAGGTTTTATTTTGTTTATTGTTTAGATAAGTTAATGGAAGCACAAGTCAGTATTCAAAAATATTTTTCTATATAATATATATAATTATATTTCCTTCAAATAATGTGATGCACAAGAGAATGCTCGTGTGGGTGGGCGGGTGTGGATGTGAATGTAGGTCTCCATGTAGATTTGGTGTGTTTGAATTATAAAAAGTAACAATATATTTGTTAAAGATTTAAAATATGTATAGTACATGTATATCATTATGTTGCTGTTGTTAATATTTTTTAAATGTTATAGCTCTTCCTGTTTTTATTAATCATATTATTTATTGTTATTAATGTTGATATTATTATTATAGTTGTTAGTTTTATTTTTTTGTTATAGTTTTTAGTATTATTTTTATTATTGATATCTATTATTATTATTTTTTTTTTTTGTTATTGTTTATAATTATTTACATTATCAATATTAATGTTGTTATTATAATTGTTATCATTATTATTGTTATTATTATTATTGTTATTATTATTACTTATTATTATTGTTGTTATTATTATTATTGTTATTATTACTATTATTATTATTATTATTATTATTATTATTATTATTATTATTATTATTATTATTATTATTATTATTATTATTATTATTATTATTATAGGTGTTATTATTACTCACTATTATTGTTGTTATTATTATTATTATTATTATTATTATTATTTTTATTTTTATTTTTATTGTTTATATTTTTATTACTACTACTACTTACTATTATTGTTATTGTTATCATTATCTTCATTAATATTATGATCATGATTATGATCAATTTTATTTATTTATTTATTTTTTAATTTTCATTTTATTCTTATTATTGTTATTGTAATTGTTATTGTTATCATTTTGTCGTTTTTGGTATTGAGTTAATGATATTAGTAGTATTAATATTAGTATTTTTACAATCATTATCATCATCATTGTTTTGCATTTTGATCTTTATTTTTATTGTTGCTATTATTGTTATTGTTGTTGTTGGGTTTAGTAGTAGTTTTGTTAATATTATTATTATTATTATTATTATTATTATTATTATTATTATTATTATTATTATTGATATTATCATCATTATTATTATTATTATTATTATTATTATTATTATTATTATTATTATTATTATTGTTATTATTATTATTATTATCATTATTATTGTTGTTGTTGTTGTTGTTATTATTATTATTGTTATTTTATTTTTATGATTATTATTCATGTCATTGTCATTGTTATTGTTATTTTTCTTGTTGTTTTTATCATTATTGTTGCTGTTGTTATTGTTGATGTAGTTGTTATTTTTGTTGTTCTTATTATTCTTTATTTTCATTATTTTGTTGTTTTGTTTTTTCTACCCTTCCCAAATCATTGCTCATTTTAGTCGGGGGGGGGGGGGGGGGTAGGAGACCGAGACTGAGACCCAATGTAGGAGATTAACCCTACCATAGGTCTCAGCCCTCACTTCAACTAATTTTGTCTATCTCCCCCCCCTTTCCTTTTTCCTTCTCTTCTTCATCCCCATCTTCTGTCCATTTCCTATGGTGTAAGAGCTGAGCTGAAAGGATGAAAGGCTGCCCCTATGTCAGTCATGAACGGCTTCCGGGAGCCATGGCTAATGGCCTAGCCCATACCCCTTATGGGAACCCGGAGGGGAGGACCATTTCTTTTCCCCACTTATTTCAGGCTCACCATAGCCAAAAATGGAGATGTTCTACCGTTATTAGAGGCTTTTATTCTTGCCCCTTCATCAAATACCTATCTTAATTTGGTTGCATTGGTTTTCTGACCCCCGCCTCTCCTGTGACCACAGCTTCGACCACTGATACTAATACCCCCTCCTTGATGTCTACTAACAACTCTATCCATGCCAAACCACCCACCCAGGTCATTGCTCAACTTTCAGAAACCACCCCTTCCTCTCTCTCATCATTCTCCACTCTATCTCCTACTTCACAGCCTGCTTCTTTGACTTCCCCTACCCCCTTCATTACAACTCTTCATCCTTATTGCCCTTCCCGTAGAACTACTCCACTTCATACCACCCCATTCCTACTGCCCTCATCCTTCTACTGCTTCCACCTCTGCAAACCTTTTGAGTACTCTCTTTGGCCCAGCCAAGTGGGATTGATTCTTTGTGATTCCCCCTACTGCCCCTTACTCGGACAATACCCTTCACTTCCAACAATGTCTTCTAAAATAAGTTGGCAAAGATTTTTTGGCCATCCAGCCAAATACTGTTGCTCCACAGCCTGCTGCCCTCTTGTGTGCCCAACCTGGTTGTGACCGTTCAAATTACCCTGCTCAGTCACATACATGTTTTAATTGTGGTGGCTCTCATAATGTATTTTATAGGAGCTGCCCTGCATATAAGCTCGAATGTGAGGTAGCAGTTCTCAGATTCAAACAAAGCCTCACTCTACGTGAGGCCAGATAGGAAGAACGACAAAAGTTTTTCTCTCTACCTATTCCAAAACAGTCCCTTGCTCTGTTCCCCTTCCATCTTCTCAGGACGTCTTTGCATCTCCCCCAGTTTCTCTTCCCTCCAGTCTTGAACCATCCTACCTCTACTCCCCTACTCCCCTAGTCAAATACCTTTTCCAGTCTAAATTCAGATACTCTAATCTCTACCACTTTTGTGATGCCTACCCCTTCTCCTCCTCATTTTACCTAAACGTTTCACTCTATCTTCGACTTCAACATTCTCTCCTACACCCTCCTTTTCCTATCCCTCCAGAAACTCTCGAAATTCCTAGACATGACCCAAGAGAATGTTCCGCTCACTCATTCATCCTCCAATACCTACATTCAAATTATTTGCTGATATCCATCCTCCATACCCAAAAGTTCCTACTACCCCTCTTGTGCGTACATGCCATGCCCACTGTGTGTTCAATTTAGTAGTTATTTTTACATATAGATGGCTCTACAAGTACTAGGTCACCAATGAGCCAGTTACAAGAAGTACCTGTCTCGCCTGTTTACCTTTTTCCTTGATTTTCAATCATATTTTCTGGTATTTAATACTGCTGTTAGTAATGTCAGTAACAATATAGTAATAATAATGCTTATAATAAAAATAACAGTATCATTGTTAATAGCATTAGTAAAAAAAAACATTTTCCCGTTATTTCAAGGAAAGGTGAGGTCACAAAATCTAATGGACAGAGCCATCTATGTACAGAAAAATTTAACTAAAAAATACTAAAGTGAACGGGACATTTTCCTGGTGGCATTGGTTATTATTATTATTATTGTTATCGTTACTGTTGTTAATATTATTGTTACTCTAATCGTTTATTATTACTACTGTTATTATTGATATTTTTACTATCATTATTATTATTGTTATTGATATTCGTAATATCATTATTATTATTATTATTATCATTATTATTACTTTTCTTAAAATTGTTATTACTATTACTATTGCTATTACAATTACTGCCACTGCTACTACTACTACTATTATTATTATTGTTATTATTATTATTACTATTACTATTATTGCTTTAGTTATAGTTTTTAGTTATTTTTATTATGATTTATTATTATTATTAGTATT
The DNA here is from genome assembly GCF_042767895.1 of Penaeus vannamei. NCBI lineage: Eukaryota > Metazoa > Arthropoda > Malacostraca > Decapoda > Penaeidae > Penaeus > Penaeus vannamei. The sequence goes on from NC_091553.1 coordinate 48,243,360, forward strand.
AGTATTATAATAATAATAATAATTATTATTATTATTATTATTATTAATGATGATAATAATGATGATATAATAATAATTATTATTATTATTATTATAATTAATATTATTAGAATTAGTATTAATATAATTGTTATAATGTTATAATAATAATAATAACAACAATAATGATAATAATTATAATAGTAATAATAATAATGATAATAATAATAATAATAATAATTATTATTATTATTATTATAGTTATGATTATATTTACAATTATGATAATAATAATGATGAATCATCATTTTTTTGTTAATATTATTATTATTGTTATTATTGTTATTATTGTTGTTGTTGTTATTATAATAATAATGTTAAAAATAATAATAATAATAATAATAATGATAATAATAATAATAATAATTATTATTATTATGATTATGATTATTATTATTATTGTTTATTATTATTATTTTTATTACTCTTATTAATACTCATTATTATTATTACCATTACTTTTATTGCTACTATTAATATTACTTATGTTGTTGTTAGTGTTGTTGTTATTATTATTATTATTATTATTATTATTAGTAGTAGTAGTAGTAGTAGTAATAGAAATACAACTACCAGAACTACTACTACTACTTCTACTACTATTACAACTACTACTGCTACTGCTGCTACTACTACTACTAATGTTTCTGTTATTATTATTAATATTGATATTATTTTGTTCTTTTATTGCTGCTGCTGCTGTTGTTATTATTTATGATAATGATGATGATGATATTATCATCATTATTATTATTATTGTTATTGTTGCTGTTGTTGTTGTTGTTGTTGCTATTATTTTTTATTATTATTATTTTTTTTAATTTTTACCATTACTGTTATTGTTATTATACCTTTACTATTCTTGTTATTATTAATATTATTATTAGCTCTACTCTTATTATTGATATCTTTTATTACTGCTATTAATTTTATCACTTTCACTGCTATTATTATTGTTGTAGTTATTGTAATTGTTGTTGTTGTCGTCGTTGTTGTTGTTGTTTTTATTATTATTATTATTATTATTATTATTATTATTATTATTATTATTAGTATTATTATCATCATTATTATTATTGTTATTGTAGCTATTATCATCATCATCATCATCATCATTTTTATTAATGATAATTATTATGTTGGTAATAATAGTTATAATGATAATGGTAATAATGATAGTATTGATAATAAGAAAAAATAATGACAATAATGATATTGATGACGATGGTACATTTTTTATTATTTTAATTGATTTTTATCATCATTATTATTTTGTATGCTAGTCATTGCTGTTGTTTGTTATTTTATTATAATAATGATGATAATAATGATGAATTGATGATGATGATGATGAGAATGATAATTGTAATAGTAATGATAGTCATAAGGATAGTATTATTAATGATGATGATAATGAGAATGGTAATTGAGATTGTAATGATTATGATAATGATGAAGGTAGAGATAATAATGAAAATGAGAATGATGGCGATAGTGTTGGTAAGAATGATACTGTTAATGTTGGTCGTAATTATTGATAGGATGACATTATTAGCGATGCTGAAAGTGATTATGATGGTACTCTATTGTATTTAGCCTAGATAGACAGGATAGATAGATAGATAGATGGACAGACAGACAGACAGACAGACAGACAGACAGACAGACAGACAGACAGACAGACAGACAGACAGACAGACAGACAGACAGACAGACAGACAGACAGACAGACAGACAGACAGACAGACAGACAGACAGACAGACACAGACAGAAAGACAGACATAGGATAGATGAATATAGATATACAGGATATTTAGATATGAGATGCTGGCATCTGGAAGGTGGGGGTGTATTTCAATTGGAAATTGATGATGAAATTGGACTTGACTTGAGTAATATATATTTTTTAAAAGTTTTCAACGGTTTGTACTTTGGATTTGCATGAACCATTAATTACGTTCATACTGGCTTACGTTACTGAAAAATTTAGGTTTCTGCTGAAACATGGGTAGTGGCCTATCTGGCTGGGCTTTATCACATTTGATGATTAATAAGAAAATTTGAATGGATTGTACAGCTTGTTTCTCCTCAAGTTTACGTTTTCATCACTTCGTAATTACTTTTCTCATGCACCATTAATGATGTTAATGCTGGTATAAGTGATCAAACTGCTGAAGTTTTAATTTGATTTTCTGTTTTGCAAATAAAGTTAGTGTTGGTGCTCTATAGCTCTTGTCTCTGGTCATGTTGTCAGGTGGTCAGCGGGTTGTGCGTGAATGAATCCTCAACGGTTGTGGAGTTGATAATTTAGGAAGCTACCTTGGGGCTACTGTTGGTTTTGCTTTATATTTGCTGTTTAGGTTGTAATATTGATATCCATCTAATGGGATCAGGGTGCCTCATGGAAAGTGCATGGATTATAATCTGGGCATTAGGCTTACTTGTGTGGCAACTCTCTGCTGTGTGGCTTGTAGGCCTTGCTCACATTAAGAAGGCTTGTTCCCTCTCTGCAATGCTATTTACCCTGGTTATGCAGATGTGTTTTTGCTGTTTGGCCATTCTCTGAAGTTTTGTTTATCATTTTTTATTTGGTATCAAGAGGGTAGTTGACTGCTTTTACACAGGAATCTATTCCTGGCTGATGGGAATAGGTTCCTGCATGTGGACAGTGTCCTCCCAGGTGATGGTTCTCTCCCAGGCATAGCTCACAGATAGTATGCTCCACCCTTCTGGACTGGTGGAAATCCTGCAGGAGCTTCCAAATGAACCCCTTTGCTCAAGTGCATTCTGGATGAGTTGTCCCTGTGACCGGTTACCTGGCAACAATATCCCTTGGCGTGATATTCCTATTATTCCATCCCTTGGTCAAATTTTTGCCTGAAGATGCATTCCCATCGCCCACCTGACAATGAAATGAAAAGAATTATCAGCAACTTATTAGAACTGGTAGTTGCAATAAATGCATATAAGATAAGTCCTGGAAATGACAGAAGAATGAGCATTTTTCTCTGTCCAAGAGTGATTAAGTATAAAAGTATTTTGTTTGAAAATTGGTGGCTGTGATTGCAAGATTTTCACCAGACTTACAGCTATGGCTTGTAACTTACTCATTGAAAACTTCTAAACCAGGATGCACTTTAAGCCATAGTTGTGGAGATGTTAAGTTGGTTTCGTAATTTTGCTTTGTTGAGAAGTTGCTGCTTGTTGACTGAAAGCGGAAAACAAATAAACTTATTTTTGTATGAGTGAAGTCCAGCAGATTGGCCAAGGGAAGTCTTCGATGATAACTGGGCTATTGTTGATAAAATTTTGAAATGTAATTTGAATAAAGATGACAGAATTACACACACCGTAGCATGTAGTAAGATAGAGGAAGAAGTACAGATGTATAAAGAAAGGGGTACTGGATGCAAGGGGAACTAAAGCAGATGGATGCCTTTGTATATCAGAGCTTACTCTCTCTCTCTCTCTCTCTCTCTCTCTCTCTCTCTCTCTCTCTCTCTCTCTCTCTCTCTCTCTCTCTCTCTCTCTCTCTCTCTCTCTCTCTCAGTTTGTCAGGCTTATAATTTTTCTTTCTTTGTGTGTTTACCCTGTTTGAAATATTGAGAAGTGTTATATATTACAATTTTTAGTGTTTTCTGCAAAAGTTAATGAAAGGATCTCTTTTCTGTTTTTGTTTTCCAGATAATACCAGCCAGGGAAAATGTCAAGAAACCGAGCAAGAAGAACTGCCACTTTATATACTTCTTCGGCAGTGAAAACTAGTAAGTAAAACGTTGAAGGGAAGGATTTGTGTTTAGTGTAGGATTTTCCAGAGATTTGTATCACTGGTTTTCTTTCTGTATTATTTCTTTCTCAATGTATCATTCTCATGCCTCTCTTCACTCTTACTCCTTTCCCTCCCTTCTCTCTCTCTCTCTCTCTCTCTCTCTCTCTCTCTCTCTCTCTCTCTCTCTCTCTCTCTCTCTCTCTCTCTCTCTCTCTCTCTCTCTCCATTCACTCTTTCCCTCTCCCTCTCCAACTCTCTCCCTCTCTCCCTCTCCCCCTCTCCCACTCTCTCCTTCTCCTTCTCCTTCTCCTTGTTCCTCTCTCTCCCCTTCTCCTCCATCTCCTCCTCTCTCTCTCCTAGATAAATAAATAGATAGGTAAATAGTTAATGTGCATCTCTTAAATTTAGCCTAGAAATGCATATGTGAGTGAAAATGGGACGCCTTTCCCTTGCAGTGCCTGGATAGAGTCGGCTAACGTGAAGCCCTATTTCCAATACAAGAATCGTCTCATGAACGCCAACAAAACCACTCCCTTCAAGGATGCAGTTGGAGCCATTGAGCAGTACATTAGCGAAAATAATATTGCGGTAAGTCACCGCGACGCTCTTTTTCGTTTGTCTCTGTAGGGTGAATAAAATGACTGAGTGCTTTTGTGAGTTGGAAATCTAGATTGCTTGAAAAAGTCCTGCTCAGCTTACTGTCCACGATACAATCTGTGAAATATATCCTGCAAACTTTTTGTTTTTATACTTCGGGAAGTCATTTTGGATTTAGCCAACCTATATAACATATCTCGACAACTGTGGTCTGTGCAAATGTTCTTTGCATGTGTACTTATTTTAATGTGATTGTAGACAGCACCTGCTAAATTTTGTATTGCTCTTTTCTTCATTTGTAACATAATCTCCCTCTTTTGTTTCGTTTTTTAACATGCATGTCTTGTCTAGTTTAATATGTATAAAGGTATTGAGCTGCCAACTGTGGTATAGTGCATATATAAACTATAATACACATGTTTTGAAAGTCATAATAAACACCTTAAAGATAATTAATTAGCTTTTGCATGTACTTTACCACACTAATGCACTTTTACCACATAAGTTTATTGTTAGATGCACGCTTTGAATTGTAGGAGTGTGTATAGGAAAAGTTTCTTAGGGACAGCTGTTGCTTGGATGGACAGTAAGCAGAGCGTAACTGTACCTATTATGGAGCTAGGTCTTTGCAAATGATAATGCCGCTCTAGCAAAAAATTGTAATTCAGTGTGAAATCGAGTGATTTTGAGTATATGTATCTCTTAGATTGGTCTGAAATGGAAGGAGGTATAATAGAAATATGTGTGTCGTTCTCTTGAAGGAGGAAAATGTAGAATTTAAGGAAAAAAGAAATGCCTGTTGTCGTGGTCTCATACTTACGTCGCTTCTTGAAATATTGTAGATATAATCTTTCATTTGCAGTATACCTTGCTTTTCAGTCTATGTTTATATCGCTGCTCATGCCTTTGTTTTTTTTTGCAATTTTCCTCCGGCAGGTCCCAGAGATCGAGGAGGGAACAAATGACACAAATCACGCAGAAGTAGTCACCACGCCATCCAAAGAGAAGAAGGTTAAGGTAAGGGGAAACATGTTTTTTTCTTTCTCTCTTAATTTCTTCTTCTTTTTTTATCTTTATCTTCATCCTTTTTTTTTTTTTTTTTTTTCTCCCCCCTCTCTCTCTCTCTCTCTCTCTCTCTCTCTCTCTCTCTCTCTCTCTCTCTCTCTCTCTCTCTCTCTCTCTCTCTCTCTCTCTCTCTCTCTCTCTCTCTCTCTCTCTCTCTCTTTCTCTCTCTCTCTCTCTCTCTCTCTCTCTCTCTCTCTCTCTCTCTCTCTCTCTCTCTCTCTCTCTCTCTCTCTCTCTCTCTCTCTCTCTCTCTCACTCTCTCATTCATACAAGGTTAAGGTTTAGAATTAGTCTTAAAAAGATCTTGGTGAATAATTTGAAAATTTGAGGAACCATTTTCTTA
>NC_091553.1:48272974-48280474 GCF_042767895.1 Penaeus vannamei
AATGATTCTCGGTGTAAAGCAAAATACGCATCTTGATGCAGAGCTTGTAGGAGAAACTATATCGATAAAAGATACATAATCAGTATAACAATACAAGCTACATGATAAATATTTTCTGAAGAAAATTTCATGACACTGTTTGTGTATTTTATATAAAACGAGAATATTTATTGTACGCCTTTCATTTCTTTCATCTGTATTTCAGACTAGTGTATAGCACTTTTTACCTCTTTATTTTAAAAATGTAGAACATTTAATGCTTACGTAGATGTGATTCCCACAATAGTGTTATTGCACATATGTGGAACCCTAACCAATTTAATTTGATTTTTTTATGAAGTCCTAATTTTGTTTCATCAAATAAGGGCATTAAGTGGCTCTATGGTGTGTGGCTTGTATGCATAGACCCCACGAACATTCATGTGCTGTTTACAGTGGGCATGAATAAGATCCTGAGCATGGAATTAATGTTCTCTCTGGAGATATTACCCTTCTGGCCATGGCTCATGGATGGCACACTCCACACTTGTTTACTGGTGGAAGTAATGCAAGAGCCCCTTTCTAAATGCCTACTGAGTCTAATCTTCCTCCAAGAGCATTGTACACTCATGGAAAGTCATTTCATTCACTCCAGCCTTCAGCCAAATTTTTCATAATGGCATATTCACTTCACCCCAGCTCTCAGTATAGTTTTTCCATGATTGCTTAGTCCTGTCACCCTGGCCCTCAGCTGGATTTTTCCATGATGGCATGCTCCTGTCATCCAACCATCAACCAAATATTGTCATGAAGTGACGTGACATTGCCCATTAAATGGGTCAATCCAGAAGACCATTGGAATCTAGCCTGCTGTAATTCTTGCTGTTGTGTGTGCAGAACCTAGGTCTAGAAAAAGCCACAAAAAAATAGCTGGACATCAGAGAGGCTAAGCATTGATCCAGTGTGGATGTCTTGTTCTTCCATTCTAGCATTTCTTTTTGTTTTTTGCAAGTCATTAGGGGTTGAATTTTAGCCTGCCTCCTTTGTCATTATCTTTTACTTTGTTGGGTTTGCACCTTTGTTTCTATCTCTAGAACCATTTCTCTTTATCTCCTCCTTTGATAACATTATTCTTCCTTTTCTCTCCCTCTGCAGCCATCATTGAAGGAGGTTTCCCAACACACCTGCCGCTGCAGCACATGCAGAAGGACCTTCGCCTAGGCATGCTGATGGGTGACACCTTGGAGTTGCCGCTGCCCCTCACTGCTGCCACCAACGAGGTCTTCAAGCACGCCAAGCGGCTGGGCTACGGGGAGCACGATGTTTCCAGTGTCTACATACGCACGCGATTCTAACCCATATTGGCCCCCGTGTGCTCACTCTTTTTTTTTCTTTTTCTTTTTAAATGTATTTTTTTGTTCTTTTTTTATGTCTTTTTCTCTGTTTTTGTTTGTAGAAGGCGTATGTGTCTTGAGGAAAGGAAGGGAGGAAGGAAGCAGGCAGAGGCAGGCAGGCATCAGTAAAATTTGTGTGCACTAAAAACCTCCCTTCTAGCTTTCTCTCTCTGTCTCTGTCTCTCTCGTTAAGGGAGAAGTTATATTGTAGTATTTGTTGTAATTAAGGTTGTTTTTTAGCTTGTATAAAGTATAAGAATGAGGTTAAAAGAAATGGATAAAGAAAAGAAAAGAAAATTTTTATCAAAACACCTTTTCATTTGATGCATTTATGTACTGAGAAATCACATTTTAATTTTTTTCTCTCTTTTTTATTTTTTCATATTTCGTATGCACATTTTTAATTATTTATTTTTTTACCAAGAGCACATTTTGTGTGTCGTTTTGGCTAAGGAATGAGGAACGTGGAACCGCAGTGCTCAGAATTGAATAAGTGTTTGCGAGGTTTTCAGTGCAGACTCTTGTTATTGTTTATTGATGCTTGGGTTTTCTAAAATAACGTGGATATCATTTCCTCTTTTTAGTTTTTAGTCTTTATTATTATTGGTTTGCTGTCATTATTATTATTATTATTATTATTATTATTATTATTATTACGATTATTATTATTGTTTGTTATTGTTATTTTCACCAGAATACTGAGAGCCTGAAGGAGCCATTATGTAGTGACTCAAAGCTGTCGAATGCTTAGTCATTGGTATCCAAGATAACTATAAATAGTAAAAAAAAAAAAAAAAAAAAAAAAAAAAAAGTATGAGAAGATTTAGATAAAAAATAACAAAAAAAAAAAAAAAAAAAAAAAAAAAAAAGTCACTCCACAAAATATATGGAAAAACAGTTTTAAAAATCAATAAAAGTAAAAATACCTTTATATATATATTAAAAAAAAAATTCATAAAGCAAACACACGTGGTTAAATGTCCTCTGTATGACATAGATCTCGAGTTCACGTCGACCGAAGGGCAGGGGAAGGGAGGGGGGGCGAGATTAGTGTAAGATTTGAGAATTTACGGGAAGTATAAGGTCCTGCTGTCCTGGGTTAGGGGGTAGGTGGGTGGGTGGGTAGGGGTACGGGCATTCCTTTCGTTTTTTTTTTGTTTTTTTTCTTTCTTTCCCTCTTTCTTTCTTTCTTTCCTTCTTTATTTTCCATGGGATGAGAGTGAGTGTTCTTTTGCAATGGATTAGATGTAAGAGCATGAGGAGGAGGCAGTTAAAAAAGTTGGAGAGGAAAATATTGAAACGTTTTGAATAAGTTTAAGGTTGAAAGTGAAGAGTTGACTCTATTATACATTACATATAGAAAGATATTTTCACACTCTGTGCTTTGTTATACAAGTTCTGCATGTGCAAATAGAAAAGAAATAATCTTCAAATTATTTAGCAGTAAGGCTGACGAGTTTCCAAAGCAGATTAAGACAACGATAGGCCATTTACGTAAGTGTAGGAGAGGGAGGGTATGGCTGGGGGCGTATCTCGTACCTTGTTTATATCATTGTGGTGCAATTCAACATTTTTATGCCTCTCTTTTCTTTATTTTTCCTTTTTATTTTTCTCACTCATTTCCTCCCTTTTATTTCCCCCTTTTTGTATGATTAGTGTTATGACGATTTTTATTAAGTTGATCAGTGCGTTTGGAGGTGAAAGTCCTTCCCCACCCCAAGGAAATCTACCGTTTATTCCGGATAACAATTAAGTTGCACTTATCTATGAATGGGCATTGGGCTCCCTGTTGCAGTTGTATTTTGTTTCATTAATTTCATTATTATTACAGTTATTACAAAATGTTATCGTATCATCTTTCTTTTTTTCTGCTAAACATTGGTGAGGACGATGCTAGGATTTATACTTTCAGTTCCTCACTTTTATCTGTTTCTGTGACAACAAAACGTAACTTTATAGCATATCTGTTAATGTCTGCGTAGGAATGAAAACTGTGCACAGAACTATTCATATCAATTGACATGAAAGCCCCTCTCTTCAGTTGTGTTATTTTTTCTTATTTATGCATGTGTATGTATGGTGTATACGTGTCTACATGTTTACATACATACACATGCAAACCCATACATATGCATATACATTTTTATATATTCCAAGCACTAATGTGGCCTTCTGATGATGTATCTATGTAGGTGATGCAGACTGCTCATGAGGCAAAGACCTTGTTGGTGTCAGGTGAATAGAAAGGTCGTGGTAGAAAGAGGCTTGTGACATGGTGTTCCTCGGTCCTGATAGAGGGAGTCGAGGCTAATTGACAAAACTGTTACAATTTTTGAGTGTTCTGCTCCTTTTTGGTCTCGTGTATGATGATGATGACAAGGTATTCATGTGTTTTATGTTATTTTTTATTATTGTTATTATTATCATTGTGATTTTTTTTTTCTCCTTATCCTTTCCCTCATGTCTCTGTTTGGATTTGTCTTTTTCTCTCCCTCCTATTTTTTTTTTTATTCCCTCTTTCTCTTTCCCTCTCTCCCCCTCCCCTCTACCTCTAACTTCCTCCCTTCCTCCCTTCCTTTTTCCCTCCTCTTCTCCCTTTCTCTCTTTCCATTTCTGACGATTTTTTAAACAAGCATATTTTACAATGAACTGAACAATAAAAACTATATATCTTTATATACTTGACATTATTTGTTACTTTTTCATAAAACGTACTTTCATAGAAAAGGAAAAAAAATGAAAGGCCTTCGAAAACTGATTTGCCATCCCTGGTACACTGATTTACAAGCAGATACATTTTAACTTACTGTTTTTTGGTACATGATAACAGAGGGACAGAAGAAAGAGATGTGATAGCCCTCTGGACAAATACAGTATATTGCCCATACATTGGGATGAGGAGGTACAGTTAATCTCTCCACGGTGTGATGTGACGGAGTGCACGATTAGGGAGAAGGAGAACGGAGTGGTATTGGTACAAATTTTTGTATTTTGTTTTCCCTTCTTTTCTTGATAAAGAGGGGTGGGTGTTTTCTTGTCTGCTTATTTCTCAAGGCTAGAGTAAAAGCATACCAGAAGGAAAGGTTGAAAACTGGATTTTGATTTTTTTTTCTTTCTTTCTTTACAATTCGATGATAGAATTATATACTATATAGAAAGATTATAAATCTGTATTGGCTTTTCAATCTGCGCTTTATAGCTGTTCAGAATACTGGGTTGCTAACCAGTGTCTGCAGGCGATTTCATATAAGAATGCATTTGCTCAAAAGTTTTTTTTATTATTATGATTATTATAAATATTATTATCATCATTATGAATGTATTAAAGACTAACCTTACTTAGGATTTATGATCCTTGTTATAATGGTTATTATTATTGTCATTTTTCTTTCTTTCTTTTTTGTCTTAAGTTAGGTTCTTAAGTATTAAGTTTTATTTGTCAATGTTCCTTTTATCAGTTAAGTGGCTTCAGTCTTTCCTCTTTTCTGAATCTGTGACGATGTGCAGGTATTTCACAATCATTTCCAACTGCAATGACTGTTTGTGCAATACCTCATTTAGTAACTTGTAAGAATCATTCAGAATTGCAGAGTGGTGGGCTTTTTCTAAGAGAGAGAGAGTGCATTCCTTCATTGTCGTGTTCTTCAGGTCTCTCTCTTTTTTTCTCTTTTTTTTTTACCATATTCTTTTCTCTCTTTTCTCGTGTTTTTCTCTCTCCTCGTCTTTTGTGGTTTCATCGACTTTTCCGTTCTTCCCTCGTTTTCTCTCCTTACTCTCCGCTCTTTCAGGGTTCTTGTTTATTCTCCCAATATCTTTTCTTGCCTCATCTTGTTTTATTTCTAGAGGAAATGGCTTCATAATATATTCTTGATAAAAAAGGAGAGTATTAATAAGGAAAAGAGTTATTCAATCTTTAGGAAGAATTAGCTGATATATTCTGTCTCTCAGCATGTTTTACCTTCTGTGTTTCATAGCTGGCAATTTAGCGCTTGCTGGAGCCCCACAGTGTGACACCGTACATTTTCCATCTACACAATGAGATGATAGGGCACTATGTAATTTTACTTAGAAGAAAAAAGAATTAACTCCCTCTTTCCTTCCTTCCCAACACCCTTACCCACCTACCCATCTATCCCACCCCGCCCCACTCCACTCCACTCTACAAAATGACGTCCGCAGCGAGATATTTTTCCGTCGAGTCGCGTGTGTGCGTGTGAGGACCTGCTGATGTACGCCACCCGTGTGCACATGTTGATATCCTTTGAAATGTTTATAGTTAATAGTTTGTATTATTATCTTGTAGTATGTAAGTTGATAGGACCTTTTTCATGTACAAAGACGAAAGGAGTTCTGAACGTGTGTGGCTTTTGGACAACTTCTTGCTGTCAGATTTAGAGTTTATGGGAAAAGTGTTCAGTTTATTGGTTTTAGTTTTTCCATCATATTTGTATTCCTTTTTTTTTTACTTTGTCACTTTAGCTCTGTCTCGGGAAGCCAATTTTTATTTTGAATTGATTTATGTAATGGCGTGTCGTCCAGTGTGAGTGCATGTGGCATTGCGTTGGTGTTTTGAACGGGGAGTGAAACCATATCAGCTGAAACAGAAATTTGATGCTGAGAAGAGACGAGAAACGGATGGGAATGTGCAGAGATTGGAAATTGAGCAAAAAAAAGAAGAGAACGTGAGAGAGATCGGAAAGGAATAGAAATTGAGAAGAGTAAGCAGACATGATAGAATGATGAGAAGAGCAGATTTTTGACGGAGGGTGAAGTGTGACATTGTCAAAACCAACTTTGTGAGAGTGATGTTCACTCTTTTATGATATATCACAGTTTGGCAAATGTTTTAATATTTTTTGTAAGCTTATTGTTTTTCCTCTCTCTTTTTATATTTCTTTTATTTCATTTCAAGTTTATACTCCCCACTTTTTTATGCATAATTGTCATTATCAATTTTATTATTAGTTTTTTTTTTCTACACATACACACTGCGCCTTTGCTTATGGCTCGACTGCAGCCCAATGATATATTTTCCCATGTACCACTTTAAAATGAACTTGAAACATTTTTAAAAAGAGCTCAAATAAAAAAAAATAATAAAAATAACAAAAATAAAAAGAAATTTCATACAACCTTTCCTCAAATGTGTTTGTGTGTATCTGTGTGTGTGTGTCATGTGTTTGCTTTCTTTTGGAGTTCTCTTACTTTCTTTTTATTCTTCCATCCTGCTTTCTTCAATCTTCCCTAAATCCTCAATCTCGTCCTCCGTCGCCTTGTCCATTTTCTTCTCCTTTTCCACCTCTGTCTCTATTTCTGTTCTCCTCCTTCATCTCCTTTTCTACGTCCATCTCCGTCTCCTTCACTTCCGTCTCCCTTTCATCTTCCTCCGTCCCCTCTGTCTTTTTATCCTGCTCCAGCATCATCTCTGTCTCACTCTACTTTTCTTTCTCTATTCTTTCTTCATCATCATCATCTCCCTTTTCTTTTCCTTTTTTTTTTTTGCTTCTCCTTCTCCCTCTTATTCTCATTCTCCTTCTCTTTGTCCTTCTTCTTCTACTTCTACTTCTTCTTCGTCTTCTCCTCCTCCTCCTTCTTCTTCTTCTTCTCCTTCACCTCCTCCTCCTTCACCTCCTCCTCCTTCACCTTCTCCTCCTTCACCTTCTCCTCCTTCTTCTCCTCCTTCTCCTTCTTCTCCTCCTTCTCCTTCTTCTCCTCCTTCTCCTTCTTCTCCTTCTTCTCCTCCTTCCTTCTTCTCCTTCTTCTTCTCCTTCCTTCTTCTCCTTCTCCTCCTCCTCCTTCTTCTTCTTCTTCTCCTTCCTTCTTCTCCTTCTTCTTCTTCTACTTCTTCTTCTGCTGCTGCTCCTCCTCCTCCTCCTCCTTCTCCTCCTCCTTCTCCTTCTCCTCCTCCTCCTCCTCCTCCTCCTCCTCCTCCTCCTCCTCCTCCTCCTCCTCCTCCTCCTCCTCCTCCTCCTCCTCCTTCTCCTCCTCCTCCTCCTTCCTCTTCCTATTCCTTCTCCTCCTTCCTCTTCCTCCACTTCCTTAATCGTCTCCTCCCAATCTTATTCTTTCTTCAGGTTTTCCTTTTCAAAATAAGCTTCTGATCTCAACTTCTTTTTCTTCACCTTTT
>NC_091553.1:48285474-48287974 GCF_042767895.1 Penaeus vannamei
CAAGACAAGTTGTGAAATTGCGAAGGTAAACATTACATAGCAGTCAACCTAAATTCCCAAGTCCGCATGTTCCCTTTCAATGAAGTGACAGATATATGTCAAGCGTCACGCCATTATAAAACGTTCCTTTTTGAAAAAGAAGCAAAAGTCAATAAAAACCCTTTTCATACTTAACAAGAGATACAAAACACCAGTTATGATTACCGGGAGATCTTTATAACAATAGAAAATCACGCTAATTGAACACCTCACTAACAAGGCAATCAAGAGATTAACTGCTTGTTACATACCTTCCTATTTACCCAGAATATGTCCAAACGGGAGCCAAAAGGTTTTAAAAAATCCCTTTGAAATATAAAATGACATCTTTAGTTAAAAGGGAACACAAGAACCGGAGAATAATAGGTTTAAACCCCATTAAAACGTCGTCATTATCACGTAAAGATTGTTCAGAGTCGACAACAACAAGATGTGAGTATAAACCATACATACAGTATATAAACGGCAATTCACGTATAGTTAAACACACAGGAACTGCATATCCACACTGGAATTCATATAGAAGAAAGTAGTATAGTATAGAATGCAAAACTCCACTCACCTTCGCATTCTACAAAGTACAATATAAACACACAAAGAAATATCTGGAACAACTCTTTAATGTTACGACATTATTGTGCACACGGAAGTTGTGACGAACCACATATACATCATATGTGTAGAGTTTTTGAAGCTTTGAACACGTATTCCCACTGAAAATATTTTTATGTAAATGGAAAAATTAAACAAATTAATACCTTACTTATAATACATATAAAACATGGTATTAAGTGTTAGTATCATACAAAAAACATTTCTCAGGTATATTTTTCTTCATTTTCTCACTTAAATATCATTATACTTAAACTAATAAGCAATTGAAAAACACAATTATTACTTCTCTATTTTATATAAGTATTGATATTCTTATTTACTTTTATCAATCTATCGTGAATATTTTTTTTCTCGCTTAGAGAACGTGAATACTCTGATTCGATCAAAAAATAAAAATTAAAAAACGGGAATGACTTCCTTGGGATAAAATATCTCTTCTTATTTCCAAAATCGTGTTGGATATTCGGATATTCATCGTCACTTTGTTCAAATTTCGCTCCTCATCAATATCCTACGAAAGGATGATGTTGAGAAATCCTTGAATTTATCCTGACCTTCTCTCGTTCATAAAATAGCAGCAGCATCCGAGAGAGAGAAAAAATATGCTAGCTTTTATTAGTATCATATAATAATAATAATAGTAGTTATATTTTATTAATATCATATAATAATAATAATAGTAGTTATATTTTATTAATATCATATAATAATAATAATAGTAGTTATATTTTATTAATATCATATAATAATAATAATAGTAGTTATATTTTATTAATATCATATAATAATAATAATAGTAGTTATATTTTATTAATATCATATAATAATAATAATAGTAGTTATATTTTATTAATATCATATAATAATAATAATAGTAGTTATATTTTATTAATATCATATAATAATAATAATAGTAGTTATATTTTATTAATATCATATAATAATAATAGTAGTTATATTTTATTAATATCATATAATAATAATAATAGTAGTTATATTTTATTAATATCATATAATAATAATAATAGTAGTTATATTTTATTAATATCATATAATAATAATAATAGTAGTTCTATTTTATTAATATCATATAATAATAATAATAATAGTTATATTTTATTAATATCATATAATAATAATAATAGTAGTTATATTTTTATTATCTATTCATTGTGTAAAATAAACCCAAGTGAGAGATAATTATTTTTCTTTTTCATAAGCTTCCTGTAAAGGCAAATTCTTTCCCTAAAATAGATTGGGAACTTTCAATCATCGAAAAAAAACTATTGCAAGGCATACTTTTCAGGACTATTTTTTAAGCAGCGTTGCAACCCCCCCCCTTCTGTAAGAAATAAAATAAAATAGAAGATAAGAAGAAGAAAAAGATGAAGAAGAAGAAGAAAACTGGCGGGTTTTATATAAGGTAACTTTAAGCTTCACATCTTTCAGAATTTCGTACTGAGTGTGCAACCACTCTTTACCTCTAGATCAGTGAAAAAAGTACCTGAGTAAAAAAAGTAAAAAAGAAAAAGAAAATTGAAATGAAATGACATATCTAAACACGACAACTTAATCGCCAACAGATGCCTTGTCTCACTTCCAGATTGGAGAGAATCAATGACTTCACTTAGCTTCACCTCATTCGCCTCATCTTTTCTTCCTTTCTCCTCATCGTCCCAGCTTCCTCCTTCGCCAAGCCACTCGCCTCATTCTTCTTTTTTACCTCCTCCTCATCTCAGCTTCCTTCTTGCCTCATTCTAGTCCTCCTCCTTATCTTCCCGGCTTGCTTCTTCGCCTCACTCTGGTCACCTCATCCTAATCTTCCTCTTCATCGCCTCAGATTCCT
>NC_091553.1:48297974-48300474 GCF_042767895.1 Penaeus vannamei
AGTTATTTTTCTCTCTATATATATTGATATCAATAGCTATCTATCTATCTATCAGTCTATATCTATATCCATGTATATATTCATATATATATATCTATGTATATATTTAGAGAGAGACAGAGAGGGAGGGAGGGAGCGAGAGAGAGGGAGAGGAAGGGAGCGAGGGAGAGAGAGAGAGAGAGAGAGAGACAGGGAGAGAAAGAAAGAGAGAAAGAAAAAGAGATGAAGAGAGAAAGAAAGAAAGAAAGAGATGAAGAGAGAAATAAAGGGAGAGAGAGAAAGAAAAAGAGAGAGAGAGAAAGAAAGAAAAATAGATAGATAGACAGACAGAGAGAGAATGCTATGGTTCCTCACCTGCAATAGCAATGCACGATGACGCAATACCCTGCAGACTCCTTGCCAGGAACATGATGGAGAAACTCTCTGCGTAGGCGAACACTGTGGGAGGGAGAGGGAGGGAGAGAGGGAGAGGAAGGAGGGAGAGGGAGGAGGGAGAGAGGGAGGGAAGGAGAGAGTGTGAGATGAGAGGGGAGGGAGGAGAGGGAGGGAGGAGGGAGAAGGAGGGAAAAGGAGGGAGAATGGGAGGGAGAGGGAGGGAGATGAGAGGAGGGAGGGAGAGGAAGGAGGGAGAGAGGAGGGAGGGAGAGAGGGAGGGAGAGGGAGGGAGGGGGGGAGGGAGACAGAGGAAGGGAGGAAGGAAAGGAGAGAGGAGGAAGGAGTAGAGGGAGGAAGGGAGAGAAAAGGAAAAGTTCGTGATTAGTATCTTAGTCCTTTTTTTGCTTTTTTTGTTTGTGTTTGTTATTATCATAATTATCATTATCGTTATTATTTTTTATTTGTTTGGATCTATAATTTGAATATGGGCTTCTATTTCTGTTCATGTAAAGTTACATTTTGATATGCAATTTTTGTTTGTGTGAGATTTTTTTGTATTCTTTGTAAATCACCTTTTTGTGTTGATGAATACTATTACTATTACTATTATTCAGATAATTTTCCTTTTACATCGTCATAAAAAAGAAAAATAAGTATTTATATCCACATCAGCAATTAAAACAACAATTTCCACCACGAATTATCGTTTTCCGTCTCACAAAACCACAAAAATACCATTTTAATTCGTAGCGAGTAAAAATTCCGAAGTTTCCCCTCGAATCCCCTTGGGCGATGCGAGTGCCATCTATGCGGCTGTGATGTCGGATATGCGAATTATCGTGTAAATTTTATTATCGTGTAAATTTTATTAATGTATATTTAGGTAAGAAAAGTTAATACTATGCGTTGATCCCTCGGGGTGAGCAGTATTTGCAAAATTGTTATAGTACAGAGAGGCGCTGTACTATTAGTGAATTTGTGGAATGTGACTCGTATAAAGTCATATTGAAATACGTGTTTATTAATTGTTCATTCCTTAAATATGTGATGCGTTCTATTATATTTTATACGCAACACTTTTATATTAGAAATTGTTGTTAAAATCCACACTTGCGCATGTAGAGCCATCTATCGGCAAATTTGACAGCAATGTTGTCAGTGACTGTAACAACTTATCATAGTGTTCATTGCTCGTTCCAAAGGTGAAGTTTGTTTATAGTGCTATTTACGTTTCCCAATTATTACCATGAAAACGATCTATTACTGAAAATATTAAGATCTCGGGGATAACAACAAAATTCAGCGAAATACAGAAACCGCATTCCAGCTGCACTAATACGCCATTTTGCCATTTTCGTCTCCTGCCAGTCGTCCTCACTTCACCACAAGGTAAATCGGATTTTTATCTGTTAATGTACAGTTGGTGGCGATCGGAAAGTGTGTATAGAATAATACGGTAATTCTAGAGGAGATGGAATGTTTTTTTTTTTCCCTATATCCCCCCCCCCTATTCTCTACGATCTTGGGGGGACACATGGGGAATCGTGGGTTTTAGGGGAGGGGTATACATAGGTCTCCCACACAAGCTTTCATCGTTAAAACTGCAAAGAAAGCCCATTTATCGCAAAGATGAGATAAAATTTCCCACAAAATAGCATTTTTTTAGGGATATTTGAAGCTAATTTTCAAAGTAATGGAAATTGCAATAAGGAAAAACACGCGCCAAAAATTGCATATCGGGAGGAGGTCCTTGTGTGAATAACGTAGTTTAAGAAGGTTTGTTGTGCGTTTAAGCCGGGGTTCGTTTGGCTCGTTCGGCCGCGCGAAGCCGTGTCGAATCTTCCGGGGTCGAATCTTGTCTCGGGTTTTGCTATCTTCCTCTTTCTTTATTGTATGACATGCGATTTTGGTTCGGATTTTTCATTTCCACTTTTTTTTAATGCCTGCTATGAGTTAAATCACCTATCCCCCCTCAAGAGAGAGAGAGAGAGAGAGAGAGAGAGAGAGAGAGAGAGAGAGAGAGAGAGAGAGAGAGAGAGAGAGAGAGAGAGAGAGAGGAAGAGAGAACGACAACGGGATCTCCCAAGAATATTTGCGTAATGAATTGTAACCAACTAACAAAATT
>NC_091553.1:48330474-48345474 GCF_042767895.1 Penaeus vannamei
AGGGTGAGTGACATGAAACCGCCCCAGAATATTCCGTGTGGGAATTATGGGTGCGGCGCCAGGTAATAAAAACAGACGAGATATACGTAAAAAAAAAAAAAATAGAGAATATCTGTTGACATAGATGAAAGACCTCGTTGGTTATATATATATATATATATATATATATATATATATATATATATATATATAATAATAATAATAATAATAATAAAGGGGAGGTGTAGTAGGAAAAAAAAAATAGAGAATATCTGTTGACATGGACGAAAGACGTCGTTGGATATATATGAAAAAGAAATAAAAATAAAGGGGAGGTATAGCAGGAAAAGAAAAAAAATAGAGAATATCTGTTGACGTGGACGAAAAACTTCGTTGGATATATATGAAAAAGAAATAAAAATAAAGGGGCGGTGTAGCAGGAAATGAGAATGAAAATTAAAGATAAAAGAATAGATACACAAATTAGGGAAAAGAAGGTAGACGAATTAACAAACGAAAAATAAATAAAAAGATGAATAAAAAATAAATAAATCAAAGACAGATAAGCCAACACTAAAATATAATACAGATGATGACTAGAGCGAAAGAAAGAAAAGATAGAAAGAAAAAAAAACGAATCATAGAACTTTATATAAATGCGAAAAAGAAGCGATTAATATTTAAGAAGAAAATTGATACAGTCAACCCCACTCTCTATACGTTTTGACAGACTTGACTTCGAATGGCAATAATTGCAAGAAACGGTGCAAAACATAGCAAGTGAGTGTGCAACATGAAACACGGGAAATTAGACGTATTGAAGCCCGCAAAAAAAGTTACAAATAAAAGCTACATTTTTCTTTATCTTTTGTTTTGTATCTCTCTTTAGTCTGTGAATTATATGGTAATATAAACATGAAGGAGTTAATTGTTGTTTAAACAGTACAGAAAAAAACCTATTTTGTTTATGGTTTTGTTAATTATCATTGTTACTTTTGGCGATTTTTTTTTTGCTTGAGGAGCGCGGGTTTGTAAGTACGCACACACATACACACACACACACACACACACACACACACACACACACACACACACACACACACACACACACACACACACACACACACACACACACACACACACACACACCTTAACATGATCGTCTAAACACACACATACACACACATAAACATACATAAGCATGTAAAAAAGAGAGAGAGAGAGAGAGAGAGAGAGAGAGAGAGAGAGAGAGAGAGAGAGAGAGAGAGAGAGAGAGAGAGAGAAAGAGAGAGAAAGGAAGAGAGAGAGAGAAAGAGAGAAAGAAAGAGAAAGAAAGAGAAAGAAAGAGAAAGAGAGAAAGAGAGAAAGAGAAAAATGGAGAGAGAGAGAGAGAGAGAGAGAGAGAGAGAGAGAGAGAGAGAGAGAGAGAGAGAGAGAGAGAGAGAGAGAGAAAGAGAAAGAGAAAGAGAAAGAGAAATAAAAGACATTAAAACGTGTGTATTTTTTTACTACCTGAGCATATGCATATTTGTGGCTAATCCCTAAGGACGTGTTCAGTCTTCGTACATGAGTGTCCATGTATGTTTCTGTCTGTCTGTGTCTGTGTTTCTGCCTCTGTCTCTGTCTGCCTATCTGTCTATCTCTGTCTCTGTCTCTCTCTCTCTCTCTCTTTTTCTCTGTCTCTCTTTCTCTGTCTCTGCCTTTCTCTAATCTCTCATTCTCTGTCTCTGCCTTTCTCTAATCTCTCTCTCTCTCTCTCTCTCTGTGTTTTTTTTTCTCTCTCTCTCCTCTTATTACTTTTCGACTTTTTCGTGGTTCCTTATTTCCCTCCCACTTGCCTGTGTCGGCTCCTTCGTCCTCTCTTCGATTTGTGTTTATCCATCATCATCGATTTCTCTCTTATCCACTCCTTCCTTCCCTCTCCTTCATCCACAGAATTACAACGACCACAAGGAGAGACAAACAAACAAACAAAGCAAAAATAGACTAATCCCGCCCACGCCCATGTCTCCTCTGTGGCTCCTGACGGCGTGGTGGTGGGCGGCTTCCTCCGTGGGCGGCGTGGGCGGCGAGGAGCAGCTGGTGCGGTTCGTGAATGCCACTCGAGGAGGGTTTCTCGTCCTCGAAGGTCAAGAGGCCGAGGTCGAGGTGACGGTCCCGGTGGAGGTCCTTCCCGCGACCAGTCTTTGTGAGTTTTTATTGTTTTTTTGTTTTGTTTTGTTATTTTTCTTTTGTTTTGTTTTTCTTATTTTGTCTTTTTCTTCTTTCTGTTTTTTTTCTTATTACTCTTTCTGTTTATTTTTTGTCTTCTCTCTCTCTCTGTTTCTGTTTTTTTTTCTTTTCGTTTTTCTGTCTTTTTTTCTATATCATTCTCTTTCTTTTCGTTTCTCGTGCCCTCTTTCTCTCTTTTTTTCTCTTTCTGTCTTTGCCTTTGTCTTGTTATTTTCTATTTTCAGGTTTTTCTTTTTTTTTTACTTTCATTTTCCGCTCTTTTTCTTTATCTTTCTTTCGGTCTACTTTCGCTTTTTTCTTCTGTCTTTCAGTCTACTCGTCAGCTGTTTTCTTCTGTCTTTCTTTCTACCTTCTTCTGTCTTTCTTTTTTTGTCTTTCTCTCTTCCTATTATTGCTGTGCGGTGCAGTGGTTAGCGTTCTCGTCTTGCCATCTCGCTGACTCGAGTTCGATCCCGCGCACTGCCAGTGGATGGTCACGCCGGCATTTCCTCTCACACGGAGGGTCGTTTCGAAGCAAATAAACAGACGAAAACAGGGAAAAGAATGTCTGTTGTAATAAGTGGAATTAGTATTAAATTTGAATGGAAAAAAAAATCAATTCTCTTTTTTTTTCTCTTCATGGACAAGATATTCCCTCTCGCTCTTTCTCACTTATTCTTTATATTTTGTTCTCTTCTCTCTTTCTCTTATTCTTTCGTCTTCTGACATTTTCCTCTTCTTTTGATACTTCCCTTGCCTTTTCTTTTTTCTCTTCCTCTACTTCCCTTTTTACGGAAAGTCCTCTCATTCATCCTTTTATGTATCTATTTTGTTGTGTCAACCTCTCTCTTTCTTGAGTTACTCCCTCTTTTGTTTCTTTTCATTTTCATTATTCTCCTCTCTCTCTTTCTCCCCCTCCCTCCCTGTCAGGGTTTTGTTTTCTTTTCATTTTCATTATTTTCCCCTCTCTCTTTCTCCCCCTCCCTCCCTCCCTCCCTGTCAGGGTTTTGTTTTCTTTTCATTTTCATTATTTTCCCCTCTCTCTCTTTCTCCCCCTCCCTCCCTCTCTCCCTCCCAGGGTTTTATTTTCCCTCGATTTTGGTGGCTTATGGAGACACGATTCAGGTTCGGCTGTTGATTCTGAAGAGGTGGTAGCGTGGCGCGGGCTGTCTGGTGCAGTCGTGGCCGAAGGGAGCCCAAAGGCGCGTCCAGCGAGAGCGTGCATGGGGGGAGGCTCCTCAAGGGGGGAGGGGGAGGGGGTCTGGTCAGCGCCGTCATCCCTGGTCAAATGAAATGTAGCTTTTAAGAGTGGGTGGGGAAGTTCCTAGCGTTGGTGACGTGGGAAGGTAATCATTGTTCGTCGTTAAATTCTCAGACTCTCTCTCTCTCTCTGTCTCTGTCTCTCTCTGTCTCTCTCTCTCTCTGTCTCTGTCTCTCTTTCTGTCTCTCTCTGTCTCTCTTAATCTCTCTCTCTCTGTCTCTCTCTCTCTCTCTCTCTCTCTCTCTCTCTCTCTCTCTCTCTCTCCTCTCTCTCTCTCTCTCTCTCTCCCTCCTCCCTCTCTCTTTCTCTCTCCTTCCCTCCCTCCCCCCCCCCTCTCTCTCTCTGCCTCTATCTGTCTTTCTCCCCCTTCCCCCCCTCTCTCGTTTTCTTGCCAAAGTTGCTAATGTTTTGCTTCTCTCCCCCCCCCCCCCCCCCCAGGTCAATGTCGCTCGCAGTGTAGCACTTCCTTGACCTGTTTGGCTGCCTCCTTCGTGGTCCAAGTGAGTATGACATTCTATTCTCGCCCTTACGGCCACTCTGCATACAGGCCTAGATAGCATGTTATTCTATCGTTGATTGATGACTTTGTTTATGTGATGATCTATTTGTGTCTTTGTTTATTTATTTATCATTTGTATACATGTTTATTTATCACTGATGTATTTATCTGTCTATTTTCTTCCTTTTCTGTCTATCTATGTATACATTCATCCATCCATATATTCATGTCTTTATTCATCTATGTTTGTGCCTGTTTGATTATTCACTTTATTTTTATTTTTATTTGTTCTGCTACTATTGATACTGCTACTACTACTGCTACAACTATTATTATTATTGTTATTATTATTGTTAGCGTGATTATTTTTATTATTCAAATTATTTGCAATACATATGGTCCCAAAAACATTTTTATTGGCTTCACGCTCTGTGGATAGATGAATAGACGAAAGAAGTAGAGAGGTATGAATGAGAATGAATATCTTCACAATTTAGATGTATTTGACTGGTTTCGAATATATCTTCGCCATATATATGATATATTCGAAACCGGTTAAATACATCCCTTGAATTACTGGTCAAATACATCCCTTGTATTGTGAAGATTTTCGTTCTCATATTCATTCTCATTCATATTCATTTATACATTTGGCAACATGAATATGGTTCAACGCAAAAAAGTTATGTGGGACGGCATAATTTTTTGTTGGCGAAAAGGCATTCGATTGAAAGTCTACACTCAATTTAGGATTGCATACACATAGGTGGATAGAAGAAAAAAATAGATAAATAGATATATAGGTGTATATATATATATATGTATATATATATATATATGTATATATATATGTATATATATATATATATATATATATATATATATATATATATATATATATATATATATATATATATTCAACCAATCCATGCTAACATGCACACACACACATACTCACAGACACAGACACAGACACAGACACAGACACAGACACAGACACACACACACATACATACACACACACACACACACACACACACACACACACACACACACACACACACACACACACACACACACACACACACACACACACACACACACACACACACACACACACACACACACACACACACACACACACAATCAAGCAACACCCCCCCTCCCCCCATACAAAACCCAACACAGCTCAAATACACAAAACCTAAGCAAAAAAATCAGCTGTTTTTCTGTCTCCACAGGAAGGCGGTGGGGAGTGCCGTATGACCAGCGCCAAACTGGCTGAGATTACCTTCAAACAGAACGAGAAATCGACCTTAATGATGTGGAACCGTGAGTGGGTTCAGTTCACTTGCTATGTTGTGGAGCCAAGCGTGAGCGATAGATGGATGGGTCGACTAGGTGGATAGATAGATAGGTAGGTGGATTGGTAGGTAGGTAGTGACTAGGTGGATAGGTGTATAGGTAGGTATGTAGGTGGACAGATAGATATGTAGGTGGATTGATAGGTAGGTAGTGACTAGGTGGATAGATAGATAGGTAGGTGGATAGGTAGGTAGGTAGGTAGTGACTAGATGGATAGATAGGTATGTAGGTGGATAGGTAGGTAGGTAAATAGTGACTAGATGGATAGATAGGTATGTAGGTGGATAGGTAGGTAGGTAGGTAGGTAGGTAGGTAGGTATGTAGGTGGATAGGTAGGTAGGTATGTAGGTGGATAGGTAGGTAGGTAGGTAGGTATGTAGGTGGATAGGTATGTATGTATGTATGTATGTATGTATGTATGTATGTATGTATGTATATATGTAGGTAGGTAGGTAGGTAGGTAGGTATGTAGGTGGATAGGTAGGTAGATAGGTAGTGACTAGGTGGATAGGAACATATCTAGGTGGATAGGCAGGTAGATAGGTATGTAGGTGGATAGATAGGTAGGTAGGTAGGTAGATTTTTAGACAAATAGGTAGATAGATAGGTGGATAGACATAGATGGATAGGTAGACAGGCATGGATGGATAGGTATATAGAAAGGTAAATAGATATAGATAGGTAGACAGATAGAGATATTAGTAGAGAGGCATAGATAGGCAGTTAGAAAGATAGGTAGCTAGATAGATATTTAGATAGGTAGATAGCCATAGACAAATAGATCGATAGATAGATAGCTTTTATGGCCATGTGGTTAAATACAGTACTTAGACGTTGCAAAATTCCGTGACTTTCTTACCTTCGACTTTTTTAATTCCTTGTAAGAAAACGGAAAAAGAGAAAGGTAATAAAATCAACTTAAAAAATTACTGATTGTTTGGTGTCGGACTTTTAAATGGTCTGGCTTTTAAATGGGGGTTTCACGATGTTTTTCACAAGTTGTAGGTTTGTATATAAGAAAAATGGTTGTGATTCAGGAGTGTGTATGTTGATATGGTCGTTATTATTATTATTACTGATGTTGTTGTTATTATGATTGGTATAATTATCATTATTTATCATCCTTTTTTAGTTATTTTTATATTATTGTTGCTATTATTATTATTATTGTCATCATTATTAGTATTATCATTATTATTAGTGTTATCAATATTTTTATTGTCATAATTTTCATTATTATTATTATTATTATTATTATCATTATTTTGTTATTAGTATCATTATTATTACTATTTTTGATATTACCATTATCATTGTTGTTATTTTCATCGTTGTTTTCATTATTGTTATTATCATTACTATTAATTATTCATATTATTATTATTATAATTATTTTACTTTACTTTTCACTTCTTTCTTTACCTTTTTCTTCTTTCTACTATAACTTTATGCTTTCCATTTGGAGACAAAATTATACTAGACACAGATAAATACTGCGGTTGCACTAGAAGGGGCACAGATGAGTGGTGGAGCGCTGGCTTTGCAGTGACATAACTTAGCAATGTTGCAAATTTTAGATTATGCATATAATTTTTTCAATCATACCATTCTTATAGGCACACACATACACACATGCATATATACAAACACACACACACACACATATACAAACACACATACACACACATACATGCACACACACACACACACACAGACACACATACATGCACACACACAGACACACACATACACACACACACACACACACACACACACACACACACACACACACACACACACACACACACATACATATATACACACACACATACATACACACACACACACACACACACACACACACACACACACACACACACACACACACACACACACACACACACACACACACACACACACACATACGCATGAAGTTCCTGGTTGAATAGAAAAAAAGCACAATACCGCGTTGATACTATGGTAGAAAAACCCACAATGCACAAACTAGATGTTTCTGCATTGTGGGTTTTTCTACCAAGTTCCTGGTAGGAGTATTGGCTTCAGCAATGCATTTGTATAGTATTATTGTGCATCCTCTTCATCATCATCGTCATAATTTTCATCATCATCATCATTTTCATTATCATCATTTTCATTATCACCATCATCATTTTCATTATTATCATCATCATCATCATTTTCATCATCATTTTCATTATTATCATCATCATTTTCATCATCATTTTCATTATTATCATCATCATTATCATTTTCATCATCATCATCTTCATTATCATCATCATCACTCACTGTAGACAATCATACTCTCCAGTACTGCTCCTTCGGTTATGGAACATTTTAAGGACACCCTCCAGTACAGATCCTATTGATGAAGACCCTCTTGGGACACCTTCCAATGCATATCCTACAGTGAAGGACCATTTTAAGGACACCTTCCAATGCATATCCTTGTCCCTATTGGTTTATGAAGCCTGGCTCTTCCCGCAGAGGCCCAAGACAGGTCCTTCTGGGTCGACGAGGACAACCAAGCCTATTTTTTTTCCTGCAGAGGCCCAAGACAGGTCCTTCTGGGTCGACGAGGACAACCTGGCCTACCTTTGGATCCACGGGACAGAGGCGATCCAAGACGCCAAAGCGACCTGTGAGAGGATTCCCGGATTCCGTCTGGGGATTTACAGTTCGGAGAGGTCGCTCGCGGTTCTCGCCAAGCTCCACGCCTCAGGTGTGTGTCTGTGGGGGAAGGGGGAGGGGGTGGGAGGAGGGGTTGGGGGTTGGGATGGGGTTTTGTGTGGGGGTGGATGGGGGTAGGGGTTGGGATGGGTCTTTGAGTGTGGGGGGTTGGGGGGTAGGGGGAGGGGGTTGGGATGGGGCTTTGTGTGTGTCTGTGGGGGTGGGTAGGGGGAGGGGGTAGGGGTTGGGATGGGGCTTTGTGTGTGTCTGTGGGATGGGTGGGGGGTGGGGAGGGGGGAGGGGTTGGGATGGGACTTTGTGTGTGTGTCTGTGGGGGGAGGGGTTGGGATGGGGCTTTGTGTGTCTGTGGGGGGTGGGTGGGGGTGGGGTGGGGGGGTCGGGGTTGGGATGGGGCTTTGTGTGTGTCTGTGTGGGGGTGTGTATGGGTGTAGGGGTTGGTGTATGTGTGTGTGTGTTTATATGCATGTCTACCTCCTTGTGTTTACAATTCTGTTCATGCCCACGAGTGTGTTGTCTAAGCACATCCGCCCCTAACATTCCACGTACACACACCTTCGCGATTCCCCCAACGACGACAGAAACACAACACCCCCCAAAAAAGGAACGCCCACAACCTTCCCCTCTCTCTCCCCCCAGGAACGTTCACAGAAATCGGCGTCGACCTGAGGAAAGTGGACGGGGTTGCCATGTGGGGCGACGGGGCTGCCTTCGTCCAGGGAGCCGGGCCCTTCGCTGTCCGATACGACCGTAATGATGAAACTTATTACACGCTCGTGAATAATATGTTTAACGACTGCCAGGGCGTGCGTGGTGCCGCGGTGCTCTGTCAGGGAGGTCTCGGTCTCGGGTCGAGCTAAAAGGGTGCTTGGGAAATGGTCTTGGGGAAGAGGTCCTTGGGGGTTGGTCCTTGGGGATCTCTCTCTCTTGCTCTTTCTTTTTTTTTCCTTCTTCTTCTTCTTCTCTCTGTCTGTCTCTGTCTATGTTTCTCTGTCTGTCTGTCTGTCTGTCTGTCTCTCTCCCTCTCTCCCTCTCTCCCTCTCTCTCTCTCTCTCTCTCTCTCTCTCTCTCTCTCTCTCTCTCTCTCTCTCTCTCTCTCTCTCTCTCTCTCTCTCTCTCTCTCTCTCTCTCTCTCACTCTCTCTCTCTCTCTCACTCTCTCTCTCTCACTCTCTCTCTCTCTCTCACGCAATGAGCGCTGCAAAGAAGGTCGGTTCTCATGTATGTTATATTTAGGATTTTAAGCCTTAGAGATAGCGAGTTTGATATTTTTCTGATGGAGATCGTATATATATATATATATATATATATATATATATATATATATATATATATATATACACATACACATACACATACACACACACACACACACACACACACACACACACACACACACACACACACACACACACACACACACACACACACACACACACACACACACACATATATATATATGTACTTATATATATATATTTATATATACATAAATTTATTAATGTATGTATATATACATTTTCATTGTCAGAATAGAATCTGTACCCCATTTCACCAAAGAAAAGTTGACAGAGTGGAATTTCAAATCTCACTAGAAAAAATATTAGTGTCTGTGATATATGGATTTCCCCTCAAATACTGATTGAGATTAACATGATAATTAAGAAAAAGAAAAATACACATTGCAATTTGAAAAAAGAATAAAAAACAAAAACAAAGGAAAATGTCTTCGTTTTCGTTCAAAGGTATTTTTCTTAAAGAACTCCTTCAGCATCACGATCATGGCAGTGCACTCTAATACAGGTAGCGCCACTCTCGGTGAAAACCCTAGTTGGTAACTGCTGAGCTAAGCTCCGCCTACTTGTCATCTACTCGTCTTCATTCATTGCAAATATCTAGAGTGTTTTTTGCTTCTTTTTTCTTGGCTTTCTGATTATTTTTGCATCAGTGTCAATACTGATCAAATAAATAAAGAATAAAAAATATATTTGCTGAAGAAATAGTGTTCAGAATTGCACGGATTGACCGGGACAAAAAAAAGGGGGCGGAGCTTATGACGTCATCGTGCTTAACCAATGAGGATGCACCGTAAGATATCAGATATTGCAAGACTCTTAATTATTCTTTTGATATACTTGCTCATACTCAAATGATCAGAAGTAAAATAAAAATTCTGCTCTTTCATTCATAAGAACAAAGTGTTCCAGACGATGAACGGCCATCAAAATACTCTACAGAAAATGTGAACTTTAATTGGCTAATTGGATTTGGGGCTAATTGGTTTAATTGGCTAATTGGAAGTGGGGTTAATTGGTTTAATTGGCTAATTGGAAGTGGGGATAATTGGTTTAATTGGCTAATTGGAAGTGGGGCTACCTGTCATAAGGGTTCCTTTGATGCTATTTCGAACAAACTATATAACTTATCGCAGTAATAAGGCTTTATTATCACACTGTACTTAGAGCATATCAACACAAATATTAAACACAGTCGATTTATTTAAAAAATGCGAGGCCGATCCAATAAATATTTATATATATGTTTATAGACAAAAGTATATGCCTATCTATCTCTCTGATAGATATGCATATCAGATAGATAATGTCCGATAGATATTATTATTTTTTTCTATTTAGAGTAGAAGATAGATATTTATGTGTAGAAGTGTGTTCATATTTATGATTACTAAATGGGTCGAGTCTTTCGCAGATGCAAAAAACCCCGCCGATTTGTTTGCTATCGGAAGTCTTCAGAAAAGCTCTTGTTTCTCAGCTACTGTATCAATTCACGAAATAAAATAATGCAGAGGCAGATCGTGTTTTAATTTTACATTTTTATTTTCAGCCGAGTGTCAGCTGGTTACGAGATGCAGGTAAAAGAAAACTTATTTTTTTATTTTTTTTTATACATTTATCTGTCTATCTACATACAATTTGTATATACATATTTATTCATGTATGTATTTATAAACGTGCACACACACACACACACACACACACACACACACACACACACACACACACACACACACACACACACACACACACACACACACACACACACACACACACGCAAACATGCATAATTATCATCATTAGACTTCAAAATCTACTCTTTAACCTCAAATTCTTTCTACTCAGATTGACAAAGACACTTTTGAACAAGCAGATGCTATAAAACAAACAAACAAACAAAAGAAGGTTTCTTTATTGTTTCATCTTAAGAGAGAGAAAAAAACGTTTACATTTTAGCTACCAAGGGGAATGAGTCTGTTCTTAAAGGCTAGAGTGCTTTGCAAAACATTGGGAATTACGACCTTACTGTCAAGAAGGAGGATTTACACTACACGTTGGTATATCTTTATTGTTCCTACATTTGTTTTATCATTAACTTTATTTTCTTGTTATCATTATCTTATCATTATGATGATACCATTATTATCATGAAATTATTATTTTTGGATCATTACTTTTGTGTTTTTCCATTCGTCATTATTTTTACTGATATAAATATAGTTATTATTATCGTTTTCATTATTATTATCATTATCATTATCATCATCGTGGTTATTACTACTACTATTATTATTCTTATTACTGTATTATTGTTATTGTTAATATTATTATCATTATTATTTTTTTCTTTTATTATTAGTGTTTTGTTATTATCATTATTATTATTATTATTGATATTATCATTATCATCATTATTATTACTATTATTATTATTTTATTATTATTATTATTATATATATTATCATTATTACCATTATTTTGTTATTATTATTATTATTATTATTTTTGCTATTATCATTATTATTTTTATTATTATTATCACTATTATTAATAGTATTGTTGTTAGCATTACTATTATCATTATTATCATTAACATCATCTTTTATCAATATAATGGATATCATTGTAATTATTATCATTACTATTATCATCATTTCATTTTTATAATTAATTTCTGTTGTGGTTATTAATATCATTATCAGCATTGATGGCATTATCGTTATTATTTTTATTGTTATTATTATCATCATTATCATTAATGTTATCATTATTGAAATTATTATCTAATATCTTTTATTTTTTCATCATCATTATTATCATTATTATTTTTAGCATTATTGTTTTTATTGTTGATGATATTATCTTTATTGGCATTGCTACTATCATATTTTTGTTATTTTTATCATCATCACCACCATTACTGTCATTATTATTATAGATGGTATTATCATTATGATTATCATTATTATTATTATTTTCATTTTGTTATTATTATTGTTATCATTATTATTATTATTATTGTTATCATTATTATTATTATTGTTATCATTATTATTATCATTATTATTATCATTATATTATTATTATTGTTTTGTTATTATCGTTATCATTACTGTTTTTATCATTATTATTATTATCTTAATTATTGTTTTTATTATTATTATTATTATTACTATTATAATTATTATTACTATAATTATCATCGATATTATTATCATAAACATCATTATCACTACAACTACTGATTTTATCATCATTATTATTATAATCATTATCATCATCATCACCAATACCATAATTAGTATTCTCATTAATATTAGTATCATTGCAATCGTCATTCTAATTAATATCATCATCATCCCTATTAATTAAGACCAACATCATAATTATAAGAGTAATAGCAATGATAACCGTGATCATGATGTTAATGATAATGACAATGAAGACGATAATATGATAATGATAATAATGATAATGATATGATGATGATGATAATGATAGTAATATGATAAAGATAATAATGACAATAACATGACAATGATGATAATTATAGTAATATGATAATGATAATAATAATGACAATAGCATTATTATTATTATTATTATTATTATTATTTTCATTATATCATACTATTTTTCTTGAATTAAAAAAATGTTATTTTTGGTGTTTACATATTTTTACAAAGGTTTACGAAGGCTATAAAAAATACTGAAATGGAGAATGAAGGGAAAGAAGGAGAATGAAAAAGGAATAGGAAGAGAGGACGAACATAAAGAGAAAAAGAAAATAGAGAGAAGGAAAAGGAAGAAGAAAATAGAGAGAAGGAAAAGGAAGAAGAAAATAGAGAAGAAAAAGGAGAAATTAGAGAGAAGGAAAAGGAAGAAGAAAATTGAGAAGAAGAAAGAGAAGAAAATGGAGAGAAAAAGAAAATAAAGAGAAGAGGAGAGACAAAGAAAACAGATATAAGACTAAATAATGATAAGGATAAGAAGAAAAAGGAGGAAGAAGAGGAAAAGAATAAAGAAAGGAGAACAAGAAATTGAGAATCTGCGAAAATCGACGAGAAATTGACGAGAACTTGTGAGACTCGGCGAGAATCTGTGAGAGTTTGTGAGTTTCAGCGAAAATTGGCGAGAATCGACGAGAATCGGCGAGAACTGTGAGAATTGGTGAGATTCAGCGAGATTCAGCGAAAATCGGCGAGAATCAGCGAGAATTAGCGAGAATCGACGAGAATCGGTGAAAATTGGCGAGAATGGGTGAGAATCGGCGGGAGATTTCAGTATGCAGTGATCCTTGACCTTCGTCTCCTTGGAAACCAAAGCGATGTCGTCCTCAGCTGTCTTGGAGAGGGAGGAGGAGGAAGGAGGAAGGGGAGGGGAGGAGGAGGGAGAAGGGATGAAGGAGGAGGGAGGGAAAGGGAGAAGGTAGGGAGGAAGGGAGGGGAAGGAAAGGAAGTAGGAGGGAGGGTAGGAAGGGAGGGAGGGGGAGGGAGGAAGGAAGGAGGGAGGGAGGAAGGAAGGAAGGGGAAGTAGGAGGGAAAGGGAGAAGGTAGGGAGAGGGAGGAAGGGAGGGGAAGGAGGAGGGGAAGGAAGAGAAGGTTGGGAGGGAGGGGGGATGAAGGAGGAGGGAGGAAGGGAAGGAAGGGAGGAAGGAAGGAAGGGAGGGAGGGAGGGAGGGAGGGAGGGAGGGAGGGAGGAAAGGAAAGGAAGGGGAAGTAGGAGAGGGAAGGAGAGAAGGGAGGGTGGAGAGAGATGAAGGAAGGAGGAAGGAGGAAGGGTGGAGAAAGGGGTAAGGCGGGAGGGGGAAGAGGGAGAGAAGGAGAAAGGATGTAGAGAGAATAAAGAAAGGAATAGAGAAAGCGTGAGAGAAGACGAGAAAGAAAAGAGGATAAGGAACAGAAAGAGGAAGGATTAGAATAGATCCAAATAGATCCTTATACCCTTTTCCCCTCCTCCTCCCTTCCCCCTTCTCCTCCTCCTCCTCCTCCTCTCCCCTCCTTTCATCTCCTCCTCCTCCTCCTCTCCCCTCTTCTTTAAACCTCTCCTCCTCTTCTCCTCCCCTACTCACCTCCTCCTTCCCCCTCCTCCTCCTCCTCCTCCTCCTCCCTCCTCCTCCTCCTCCCTCCTCCTCCTCCTCCTCCTCCTCCTCCTCCTCCTCCACTACCACTTCCACCTCCTCCTCTTCCTCTCCCCCCCTCTCCCTTCTCCTCCTCCTCCTCCTTCTCCTTCTCATTCTTCACCCTCTCCACCTCTCCTCCTCCTCCTTCAACCCCCCCTCTCCTTCTCCTTCCCTCCTCATCCTCCTTCTTCCTCCACACTCCTCCTTCTCCTTCTCCTCCTCCTCCTCCTTCCTCCTTCTCCCTCTCCTCCCTCCCCCTCCTCCCCTCTCCTCCTTCTCCACCTCCTCCTCTTCTCCTTCCCTCCTCCTTCTCCTCCTCCCCTCTTCTTCTCCTCCTCCTTCTCCTCTCCTCCTCCCCCCTCCTCCCCTCTCCTCCTTCTCCACCTCCTCCTCCTTCTCCTTCCCTCCTCCTTCTCCTCCTCCCCTCTCCTTCTCCTCCTCCTCCTCCTCCTCCTTCACCCTCGTTCTCAGAACTTCGACGAGGCCATGGCCCTGGAGTAGTACCCTGGCTCGCTCTCGGACACATACTCGAGGAAAGTGGGCGTCTGGTCCTGCACAAC
>NC_091553.1:48352974-48367974 GCF_042767895.1 Penaeus vannamei
CTCCTTCCCTCCCTCCCTACCCTCTCCTCCCTCCCTCCCTCCCTCCCTCCCACCACCACTCACTCCCTCTCCCTTTTTTCCTCCCAGCAGAACGCGAGAAATCCCACGGACCCGCAACGGGCTGCTCTCTCTCTCTCCCTCCTTCCCTCCTCCTCCCTCCTCTCTCCCTCCCTCCCTCTCTCTCCTCTCTCTCCCTCCTCCCTCCCTCCCTCCCTCCCTCCTCCTCCCCCACCACTCTTCCTTCCTTTTTCTCCTCCCAGCACAAACGCTGAGAAATCCCATTTCGGACCTGCAACGGGCTGCTCTCTCTCTCCCTCCTTCCCTCCCTCCCTCT
This sequence comes from Penaeus vannamei, assembly GCF_042767895.1. NCBI lineage: Eukaryota > Metazoa > Arthropoda > Malacostraca > Decapoda > Penaeidae > Penaeus > Penaeus vannamei. The sequence continues at coordinate 48,353,309 of NC_091553.1, forward strand.
CTCTCCCTCCTCCTCTCCCTCTCCTCCCTCCTCCTCCCTCCCTCCCTCCCTCCTCCCTCCCTACGCCTCCCTCCCTCCCCCACCACTCCCTTCCTTCTTTTTCCTCCCAGCACAACGCGAGAAATCCCACGGACCTGCAACGGGCTGGGCCAAGCGTCTCTCTCTCTCCCTCCCTTCCCCTTCCCTCCCTCTCTCCCCTCCCCCTCTCCCTCCCTCCCCCCCTCCCTCCCTCCCTCCCTCCCTCCCTACGCTCCCTCCCTCCCCCCACCACTCCCTTCCTTTTTTCCCTCCCAGCACAACGCGAGAAATCCCACGGTTCTGCAACGGCTTCTGCCTTCTCTTCCCTCCTTCCCTCCCTCCCTCTCCTCTCCCTCCCTCTTTCCCTTCCCTCCCTCCGTCCCTCCCTCCCTTCCCTCCCTCCCTACCCTCCCTCCCTCCCCCCCACCACTCCCTTCCTTTTTTCCCTCCCAGCACAACGCGAGAAATCCCACGGACCTGCAACGGGCTGCTCTCTCTCTCCCTCCTTCCCTCCCTCCCTCTCTCCCTCCCCCTCTCCCTCCCTCCCTCCCTCCCTCCCTCCCTCCCTCCCTCCCCTACGGCTCCCTCCCTCCCCCACCACTCCCTTTCCTTTTTTCCCTCCCAGCACACCAACGCGAGAAATCCCACGGTTTTAATCTGTATTCAACGGGTCTCTCTCTCTCTCCTCCTTCCTTCCTCCTCTTCCTTCCTCCCCTCTCCTCTCCCTCCTCTCCTCCCTCCCTCCCTCCCTCCCTCTCCTCCCTCACGCTCCCTCCTCTCCCCCACCTCACTCCCCTTCCTTTTTTCCTCCCAGCACAAACGCGAGAAATCCCACGGACTCTGCAACGGGCTGGGTTTCTCTCTCTTTCTCCTTCCCTCCTCCTTCCTCTCCCTCCCTCTCCTCCCTCCCTCCCTCCCTCTCTCCTCCTCCCTCCTCCCTCCTCCCTACGCTCCCTCTCTCCTCCCCCACCACTCCCCTTCCTTTTTTTTCCCTCCCAGCACAACGCGAGAAATCCCACGGACCCTGCAACGGGTTAAGTTTTCCTCCTCTCCTTCCTCCTTCCTTCCCTCCTCTCCTCCTCTCCTCCCTCCTCTCCCTCCTCCTCCCTCCCTCCCTCCTCCCTACGTTCCTCCTCCCTCCCTCTCCACCACTCCCTTCCCTTTCCTTTTCCTCCCAGCACAACGCGAGAAATCCCACGGACCTGCAACGGGCTGCTCTCTCTCTCTCTCCTCTCCTTCCTCTCCCTCCTCTCTTCCCTCCCTCCCTCCCCCCTCCCTCCCTCCCTCTCCCTCCCTCCCTCCCCCCACCACTCCCTCTCCCCTTTTTCCCTCCCCGCCCAACGCGAGAAATCCCACGGACCTGCAACGGCCGCCTTCCTCCCTCCTTCCCTCCCTCCCTTCCCTCCCTTCCCTCCCTCCCTTCCCTCCCTCCCTACCCTCCCTCCCCCCCCCCCACCACTCCCTCTCCCTTTTTTCCCTCCCAACACAACGCGAGAAATCCCACGGACCTGCAACGGGCTGCTCTCGGACGAAATTCTGGTGAAGCCAACAATGTCGCTGAGGTAGATGGTTACTGACTCGAAGTACTCGGCTGGGACCTGTGAAGCGACGGAGGGGTGGGGGTGGGTGGGAGGAAGGAGGGAGAAAGGGGGGGGGGAAGGGTGAGGGGTGGGGGAAGGGGGATGGGGGAAAGGGGGTAGGGGGTGGGGGAAGGGGGAAAGGGGAAAGGGGTGGGGGGTGGAGTTGGGGAGGGGAGGAGGGGGGGGGGAAAGGGGTTGGAGGGTGGGGGGAAGGGGGTGGGGGAGGGGATGAGGGGGTGGGGGTGGGTTGGGGGGGAGTTTGGGGAGGGGGAAAGGGGCTTGGAGGGTGGGGGGAAGGGGGTGGGCTGGAGGGGAGTTGGGGAAAGGGGGTGGGGGTGGAGTTGGGGAGGGGAGGAAGGGGAGGGGAGAGAAAGTGGGAGTGAGCAGAGAGAATGGTAGAGAATGGGAGATAATGGGAGAGAATAGAAGGGAATGGGAGATAATAGGAGGGGGAAGGGGGAGGGGGTGGGGAAAGGGGTGGGGGTGGAGTTGGGGGGGGAGGAAGGGGAGGGGGGGGGGAGAGAAAGTGGGAGAGAGTGGGAGAGGATGGGAGAGAATGATAGAGAATGTGAGATAATAGGAGAGAGTGGGATATAATAGGAGAGAATGGGAGAGAATAGGAGAGAATGGGAGATAATAGGAGAGAATGGGAGGTATCAATTGTTTGTAGTTGTTGTTATTGCTGTTATTATTATTGACAGTAATTGTTATCGTTACTACTACTACTACTTTCATTATTATTGCTATTGTTATTTTCATAATCGGCTTTGTTATTACTATCATCATCATTATTGTTATCATCATTACGATATTATTTTCTACAGAAAGAGACAGACAGAATGAGCGAGCGAGCGAGAGAGAGAGAGAGAGAGAGAGAGAGAGAGAGAGAGAGAGAGAGAGAGAGAGAGAGAGAGAGAGAGAGAGAGAGAGAGAGAGAGAGAGAGAGAGAGTTAAAGAGAAAGAAAAAGGGAGAGAAAGAGAAAGAGAGAGAGTAAAAAGATATTGAGTGAGCGATACAGATAGACATACAGAGAAAGAGACAGACAGACAGACAGAGGGAAAGAAAGACCGACAGACAGACAGACAGAGGGAAAGAAAGACCGACAGACAGACAGACAGAGGGAAAGAAAGAGACAGACAGACAAAGACAGACAGACAGACAGACAGACAGAGGGAAAGAAAGAGACAGACAGACAGACAGAGGGAAAGAAAGAGACAGACAGACAGACAGAGGGAAAGAAAGAGACAGACAGACAGACAGAGGGAAAGAAAGAGACAGACAGACAGACAAAAGACAGACAGACAAGGACAGACAGACAGAGGGAAAGAAAGAGACAGACAGACAGAGGGAAAGAAAGAGACAGACAGACAGACAGACAGAGGGAAAGACCGACAGACAGACAGACAGACAGAGGGAAAGAAAGACCGACAGACAGACAGACAGAGGGAAAGAAAGACCGACAGACAGACAGACAGAGGGAAAGAAAGACCGACAGACAGACAGACAGAGGGAAAGAAAGACCGACAGACAGACAGACAGAGGGAAAGAAAGACCGACAGACCGACAGACAGACAGACAGACAACTCCCACCTGCTTCGACTGCTTGAGGTAGGTGGCCACCGTCTTGGGCAACAGCTGGTACACTAAGTTGTCGCTTTTTCTCTTCTCCCTTTTCACTTCTCCCGATTTTTTGATCAAGTTCTTGGCGTATTCCTGTCGAGGGCAAGTCATGTGTCTGATTATACACACAACTGTACGTACATGCATACATAGCTGCGTTTACGTACATACACAACTGTATGTACATATATACATAGCTGCGTTTACGTACATACACAACTGTACGTACATATATACATAGCTGCGTTTACGTACATACACAACTGTACGTACATATATACATAGCTGCGTTTACGTACATACACAACTGTACGTACATATATACATAGCTGCGTTTACGTACATACACAACTGTACATACATATATACATAGCTGCGTTTACGTGCATACACAACTGTAATGTCGCATATATACAGAAGCTGCGTTTTACGCACATATACAACTGTAATGTATACATATACATAAGCATGTTTACGTACATACATAACTGTACGTACATATATACTTAGGTGCGTTTACGTATACACATACACAACTGTGCATATATTATACATAGCTGCGTTTACGTACATACACAACTGTACGTACATATGTATGCATATTAGTCATGTTTACGTACATACACAACTGTACATTATACATATATATATTATGCTTATGTACATACATAACTGTACGTACATGCATATACATAGTCATGCGTTTACGTACATACACAACTGTACGTACATATATGCAGGCTGCGTTAGCCGTACATACGCAACTGTATGTACATATATACATAGCTGCTGCTTACGTACATACACAACTGTACATACATATATACATAGCTATGCTTACTTACGCATACACAACTGTACGTACATATGCATACATAGCTGCGTTTACGTACACTACACAACTGTACGTACATATATACATAGCTGAGTTTGCGTGACATACACAACTGTACATACATATATACACACAGCTGCCTATTTACGTATATACACAACTTGTATCGCACATATATAAGCATAGCCATGCATGCTACATACATACACAACTGTACATACATATAAACGTAGCTGCGTTTACGTACATACACAACTGTACGTACATATATACATAGCTGCGTTTACGTACATACACAACTGTACGTACATATATACATAGCTGCGTTTACGTACATACACAACTGTACGTACATATATACATAGCTGCGTTTACGTACATACACAACTGTACGTACATATATACATAGCTGCGTTTACGTACATACACAACTGTACGTACATATATACATAGCTGCGTTTACGTACATACACAACTGTACGTACATATATACATAGTTATGCTTACGTTACACAACTGTAATACATATTAGCATAAATAGCTGCGTTTACGTACATACACAACTGTACGTACATATATACATACATGCGTTAATGCATTTATAGACAACTAACTGTACGCATATATACATAGCTAGCTTACGTACATGCACAGCTGTACGTACATATATACATAGCCATGCTTACGTACATATTTTATCTGTAACTGTACGCATATACATAGCTGCGTTTACGTACATACACAACTGTACTGCATATACATAGCTGCGTTCTGCGTACATATACAACTGTACGCATATATACATAGCCATAATGCGCATACACAACTGTACGTACATATATACATAGCTGCGTTTACGTGCAATAAAAGAACTGTACGTATATACATATTTGCTTACATACACAACTGTACGTACATATATACATAGCTGCGTTTACATTCATACACAACTGTACGTACATATATACATAGCTGCGTTTACGTACATACACAACTGTACGTACATATATACATAGCTGCGTTTACGTACATACACAACTGTACGTACATATATACATAGCTGCGTTTACGTACATACACAACTGTACGTACATATATACATAGCTGCGTTTACGTACATATACAACTGTACGTACATATATACATAGCTGCGTTTACGTACATATACAACTGTACGTACATATATACATAGTTGCGTTTACGTACATACACAACTGTACGTACATATATACATAGCTGCGTTTACGTACATACACAACTGTACATACATATATACATAGCTACGTTTACGTTCATACGCAACTGTACGTACATATATACATAGCTGCGTTTACGTACATACACAACTGTACGTACATATATACATAGCTGCGTTTACGTACATACACAACTGTACGTACATATATGCATAGCTGCGTTTACGTACATACACAACTGTACGTACATATATACATAGCTGCGTTTACGTACATACACAACTGTACATACATATATACATAGCTGCGTTTACGTACATACACAACTGTACGTACATATATACATAGCTGCGTTTACATTCATACGCAACTGTACGTACATATATACATAGCTAAAAGTTATACATACACAACTGTACATACATATATACATAGCTGCGTTTACGTACATACACAACTGTACGTACATATATACATAGCTGCGTTTACATTCATACGCAACTGTACGTACATATATACATAGCTGCGTTTACGTACATGCACAACTGTACATACATATATACATTGCTGCGTTTACATACATACACAACTGTACGTACATATATACATAGCTGTGTTAACATACATACATAGCTACACTTATATACATACACATCTGCATATACATACATACATAGCTGCACGTACATGCATACATATCTACACGTACATGCATACATAACTACACACACATACATACATTCACGTACATACCTAAATACACGTTCGTATACATGTACACATAACTACACGTACATGCATACATAACTACACACACATACATACATGCACGTACATAGCTACATACACGTTCGTATACATGTACACATAACTACACGTACATACATAAATAACTACACACATACATACGTACACGTACATACCTACATACAAGTTCGTTTACATGTACACGGACAATACATATACATACACACACTCACATAAAAAAGGGGTCAGCAAATTCCACAATATAGCATACCAATCTAATAAAAAATATATCTTTTTTACTTCATTCATTATTCACGATTTTGTTTTTGTTTACTGCAATTAACTTCTGTGAACTTCTATGAACAACGCCATAACAATAATATTTATTTTAGATGAAATGTTATTAGCAAACTAAAGGATATGTTATATATATAAAAAAATCATGGACAAACGATGGTCGTCAAGTATTTAAGTATTTATATTTGTAACAAAAAATACATACATAAACATGCAAACACGTAAACACACTTACTTATACATACACGGACACACACACACACACACACACACACACACACACACACACACACACACACACACACACACACACACACACACACACACACACACACACACACACACACACACACACACACACACACACACACACACACACACACACATATATATATACACGCAAACGCCACACCTCCCTCACCCCCCCCCATACCTCCACTCCCTTCACTTATCCAGTAACTCAAATACTCACATACCCATTGACTGACTTGGCTGACTGACTGGCTGACTGACTGACTTGGCTGACTGACTGACTGACTGACTTGGCTGACTGACTGACTGACTGACTGACAGAGTGACTGAGTGACTAACTGACTGGCTGATTTACTAATTGTTTGCCTGACAGACCGACTTAACTCACTCACTCACTCTCCCACCTCCTCCCTCTCTCCCTCCCTCCCTCACCCTCCTCTCCACTCCCTCCTCCCCTCCTTCCCTTCCCTCCCACAGACTCCACCCACCACCCTCCCTCCTTCTCTCACTCGCTCCCTCACCCTTCCTCACTCCCACCTCCTCACCCACCCAGGACCTCCTTCCTCCTTCTCTCCCTTTTTCCCCCTTCCATCCGCTCCTCTTTCACCCACCCTTCCCTCCTTCCTCTCCTACCTCCCCCCACCCACTCCTCCCTACCTCCCATATGCCTCCACCCTCCCTCCTTCACTCCCTCCCATCCCTTCCCTTCCTTCCCTCTCATCCACCCTTCCTCTCCACTTTTCCTCCCTCCATCCCTCCTTCCTCACCTTTCACTCCCTCCCTCCATCCCTCCACCCACTTCTCCCTACCCCCACCACCCATCCACCTCCCTACCCACTCCCTTCCTCCCATACCCATCCACCTACCCACCCATCTACCTCCACCCTCCCTCCACCTCCTTCCTCACCCACCCCTCCCTCCCTCACCCCACCCACCCACTCCCACCCACCCACCCACCCACTCCCACCCATCTACCTCCACCCTCCCATCCTTCCCCCACTCCCACCCCCCACCCACTCCCTCCTTCCCCTCACCCCCACCCACCCTCCTCCTCCACCCATCCCTCCCCCTCCACCTCCCCCCCCCATTTACCCCCATCCCTTCCCCTCCACCTCCCCCCACTCCCCCACCCATCCACCCACCCTCCCATCCACCCCCACTCCATCCACCACCTACCCCCCCTCCCTACCCACCCACCCTCCCCACCCACTCCCACCCACTCCTTCCTCCCATCCACCTACTCCCCACCCCGCACCCACCCACTCCCACCAAACATCCACCTTCCCTCCCATTGCCACCCACCCACCCACCCATCCCTACCACCCACCCACCACCCCCATCCACCCCCACCTCCTCCCACCATCCCTCCCCACCCACCTCCTTCCCACCCATCCCATCCTTCCACCCTCCCCCTCCACTCACATGGATGAGTCCCGTGGCCTTCCTCACGAGAAGGATGATGACGGGTGAGATGACGAGGACGAGGATGAGGACCATGAGGGTGAGGCTGTAGCGGTGGTCGGCCGCCGTCACGTCCTTGTCGATCGTCTCTCTGGGGGGAATGAGGAGAATGAGGAGGATGAGGGAAATGAGGAGAATGAGGATGAAATGAGGAGAATGAGGAGGATGAGGATGAAATGAGGTTAATGAGGATAATGAGGGAAATGAGGAGAATGAGGAGAGTGAGGAGAATGAGGATGAAATGGGGATAATGAGGAGAATGAGGAGGATGAGGAGAGTGAGGAGAATGAGGAGAATGAGGATGAAGTGAGGATAATGAGGATGAAATGAGGATAATGAGGAGAGTGAGGATAATGAGGATGAGGATGAAATGAGGAGAATGAGGATAATGACGAAAGTGAGGGTAATGAGGAAAATGAAGAAAATTAGGATGAAGTGAGAATAGTGAGGAGAATGAGGAGGAGATTGAGGGTAATGAGGAAAATGAGGAATATGAGGAGAGTGAGGAAAATGAAGATAATGAGAGTGAGGAAAAATGAGGAAAATGAGGATAATGCGAGTGAGGAAAATCAGGATAATGAGGAGACTGAGGAAAATGAGGAGAATGAGGATGAAGTGACGAAAGGGAGAGGCAGGGAATATGATAATGATAATGATAATAAGAAAGATGATAATGAAAGTGTTAATTATAATGGTTATTATCTTGATCATCATCATTATCATGATTAGGATTATCATTATCGTTATCATCATCTCTTCTATACTTACCATTATTAGTGTTGTTAATATTATCATCATTGTTATTGTTGTTATTATTATTGTTATTATTATCATTTCTATTATCATTACTGTCCTTATTATTATTATCGATATTATTATTAATATTATTATCATTATCATTATTATCATTTTTATCATTATTATTACTATCATTATTATTTTCATTATGATGATGATGATGGTGATTATTATTATTATCATTATCATTATTACCATATTAATGTTACCATTATCATTAGCGCTATTATTATCAATATTGGTTACACTGTCATTATCATTCTATTACTATTACTATTACAGGAACCGCACATAAAATAACAACCACACACATACCGTTCACCACCAACTCACCCCTCCTTCACCACAAACACCACCTCCATATCACCAACTCTTTCAACTCACCCCCTCATTCACCTGCTCACCCAACTCACTCACCACACCAACTCACACTCACCAACTTACCCCTCCTTCACCCTCACACCCAATTCACTCACTCCTCACCACAAACACACCCCTCATTCACCTCCTCCCCTTCACCCTCACCACAAACAAACCCCTCCTTCACCCTCACTCACCACCAACTCACCCCTCCTTCTCCACCAACTCACCCTCACACCCAACTCACTCACCACAAACACACCCTCCTTCACCCCTCACCCCACTCCTTTGCCCCTCCTTCACCACACACCCAACTCCTCACTCCTCATTCACCCAGCCTTCACCCCTCCTTCACTCCTCACTCACACCCAACTCACCCTCCTTCACCACCAACTCACCACCAACTCACACCACCAACTCACCCCTCAGATCCAACTCACCACCAACCTCACCCCCTCCACTCCCTCACTCCCCTCCTTCACCCACTCACCCTCCTTTCACCCAACTCACCCCTCCTTCACCCCTCACTCCCCTCACCCCTCAGACCCAACTCACTCACCCTCCTTCACCCCTCACCCATTTCACTCACCCCTCACACCCAACTCACCCCTCACACCCCTCCTCACTCACCCTCACCCACACCCCCCTCACCACCAACTCACCCTTCCTTCACCCCTCCTCCTTCCCCTCCTTCACTCACTCACCACTCCTCACTCACCCCCTCCTTCACCACTCCTCACTCACCCCCTCACCCCACTCACCCCTCCTTCACCCCTCACCCCACTCACCCCTCCTTCACCCAACTCACTCACCCCTCACACTCACACCCAACTCACCCCTTCCTCACCCCTCATCACCCCTCCTTCACACCCAACTCACCCCTCCTTCACCCCTCACTCACCACTCACTCACCCCTCCTTCACCCCTCACTCACCCCTCCTTCACCCCTCACTCACCGAATATCGTTGATGAGCAGATACTCGACGTCTCTCACGGAGTCGATAAAAGACGCTATTTCCTGGATGTAGTCGTCGGCGCGCTGGGCTGAGGGCGGTCTCTTCAGGTTGCCGATAATTTCCTTCCTGGTGGGTAAATGTGAGTTATTAGAGGGGTGGATGGGTAAGGGGGTGTGGGTAAGGGGGTGTGGGTGGGGGGTAAGGAGTGGGTGGGCATGGATGAAGGGGTGTGGGTGAGGGGGTATGTGCCTCTGGTAAGAGGTGTGGGTGAGGGGAATGGGTGAGGGGGAATCAGCTGGTACAGAGTAAATGTGAAAGTTATTAGGAGGTATGGATGTACGTTAGGGGGATCGGGTAAGGGGTGTGGGTGGGAGGGGGTGTGGAGTGGTGGTGAGTATCAGTAAGGGGGTAATAGTGGGGTGGAAGTGGGTAATGGGGTATGGGGTAAAGGGGGTATATAAGGTGAGGGGTGTGGGGTAAGGGGGGTTTGGGTAAGGGTATGGGTAAGGGGGTATGGGTGGCTGGTGAGTAAATGTGGGTTATTAGAGGTGGATGGGTAAAGGGGTATGGGTGGTAAGGTGGTGTAAGGGTAGGCGAATGTGGGTAAGGGGGTATCATTGGCTAGTGGGTAAATGTGAGTTATTAGAGGGGTGGATGAGTAAGGGGCATGGGTAGGTAGGTAAATGCGTGTGCGGGGTAATGAGTGTGGGGTAAGGTGTGAGTGGGTGGGTGTGGGTAAGGGGATATGGGTGGGGTGTATTGGTAGGTGAGGGGGTGTAAGGGTGTGGTGGTGGGTGGTGCGGTGGGTAGGTATTGGGAGGTGGTGTAGGTATGGGTGAGGGGGTATGGGTGAAAAGGGGGTATGTGGGTGAGGGGGTATGGGTAAGGGGGGTATGGGTAAAGGGGGTATGGGTGGACTGGGTGAGTAAATGTGAAGTTATTAGAAGTGGATGTGGGTAAGGGGGTATGGGTATGGGGGTGTGGGTAGGGAATTAATGGGTGATGGTATGAGTGATGGTAGCTGGTGGGTAGAATGTGAGTTATTAGAGGGGAATTGTGATAGGTATGCAAGCAGTGGGAGTATGGAGTGGGTAGGTGTCAATGAGTGAGAGGGTGTGGGTGGGTGGGTGTGTAAGTCAGGTGTGGTGGTGTGGGTAAGGGGATATGGGTGGGGGTGTGGTGGTAGGGGTGTGGGTAAGGGGGTGTGGGTGGGTAGGTGTGGGTGGGTGGGTGTGGGTGGGTATGGGTGGGGTGGGTGTGGGTGAGGGGGTGTGGGTAAGGGGGTATGGGTAAGGGGAAAGTGGTAAGGGGGTATGGTGGCTGGTGAGTAAATGAGTTATTAGAAGTGGATGGGGTAGAGGGTGGGGTGAGGGGGTATGGGTGGGTATGGGGTGTAGGGTGGGTGGGTAATGGTGAGGTTTGGGTAAGGGGGTAAGGGGTGAGGGGGCTGGGTAAGGAGTATGGGTGGCTGGTGGGTAAATGTGAGTTATTAGAGGTGTGTGGATGGGTGGTATGGGTAGGGGTGTGGGTGAGGTGGGTGGGTGGTAGGTAAGGGGTATGGGTAAGGGGTATGGGTGGGGTAGGGTAAGGGGTGTGGGTAGGTGGGGTGGGTAAGGGGGTTTGGGTAAGGGGTATGGGGGTGGGTATGGGTAGTGGGTATATGGGTGAGTGGGTGAGTTAAGGGGGTAGGGTGGGTGGGTGTGGGTGGGTGGGTGTGGGGTAAGGGGTGTGGGTGGCTGGTGGTAAATGTGAGTTATTAGAGGTGTGGATGGGTGAGGGGGTATGGGTAAGGGGGTATGGGTGGGTGGGTGTGGGTAAGGGGTATGGGTGGGGGGGTATGGGGTCTACAATCTATCAATTGCCTTCCTCTCCTTCACCCTCTCCTTTTCTCTCTCTCTTCCTTCGTCATCTCTCCTTCCTCAACCTTTCCCTATGACTCTCCTATCCTATTCTATCTCCCCTCCCTCTTCCTCCCTCATCAATCCTTTCTCCCTATCTCCCTTCCTCTGTCATTCCTTTTTTTCTCCCCCTTTTATCCATCCTATTTACTCTCCCTCTGTCCCTCTCCCTTCTCTCTCAGCATTCCTCCCTTTCTCCCCTCTCCCCCGCCCTATTTTCTCTCTTCTCTCCCATTTCTCCCTCACCCTCTCCCCATCCCATTACCTCTCGCTCTCTCTCTCACAGCCTCTTCCCATTTCTCTCTCTCTCCCATCCCATTTCCTATCCTCTCCCCATATCTTCTCTCTCTTCTCTCCCTCTCTCACTCTCTCTCTCTCTCCCTCTCTCTCTCTCTCTCTCTCTCTCTCTCTCTCTCTCTCTCTCTCTCTCTCTCTCTCTCTCTCTCTCTCCCTCTTTCCCTCTCTCTCTCTCTTTCTCTATCTCTCTATCTCTCTCTCTCTCTCTCTCTCTCTCTCTCTCTCTCTCTCTCCCTCCCTCTCTCTCCCTCCACTCTCTCTCCATCTCATTCTCTCTCTCTCTCTCTCTCTCTCTCTCTCTCTCTCTCTCTCTCTCTCTCTCTCTCTCTCTCTCTCTCTCTCTCTCTCTCTCTCTCTCTCTCTCTCTCTCTCTCTCTCTCTCTCTCTCTCTCTCTCTCTCTCTCTCTCTCTCTCTCTCTCTCTCTCTCCCTCCCTCCCTCCCTCCCTCCCTCCTCCTTCCTCTCTCTCTCTCCATCTCATTCTCCCCCTCCCTTCTCTGCTCCTCCTCACCTCTCGATCAGCCTCTCCCTATCTCATTCATTCTCTCTCTCTCTCTCTCTCTTCTCTCTCTCTCCTCTCTCTCTCCCTCCCTCCCTCCCTCTCTCCACCATCTCTCATTCTCTCTCCTCTCTCTCCCTCCCCCTCTCTCTCCTCTCTCTCTCTCCCTCCTCTCCTCCTCCTCACCTCTCGATCAGCCTCTCTCTCTCTCTTCACTTCCCTCCCTCCCTCCCTCTCTCTCTCTCTTCTCCCTCCCTCTCTTCCTCCTCCTCACCTCTCGATCAGCCTCTCGCTATCTCACAGCCTCTCCATCTACCTCCTCTCTCTCTCCTCCTCCTCACATCCTCTCCCTCCTCCCTCCTCCCTCTCTCCTCCTCCTCCTCACCCTCTCGATCAGCCTCTCCATATCTCCCTCTCCCAATCTCAATCCTCTCTCTCTCTCTCCTCCTCCTCACCTCCCTCTCCCTCCCTCCCTCTCTCCATCTCATTCTCCCCCCCTCTCTCTCTCCATCTCATTTTCTCCCTCTCTCTCCCCCTCCCTCTCCCTCTCTCCTCACCTCTCGATCAGCCTCTCGGCGATCTCCCCGGGCGCCCCCGCGTTCCTCAGGAGCCCCGGTATGAAGGGCGAAATGATGATGCTCTGGTTGAGCCAGTACCAGGCCATGGACGTGGCTTGGGCCCAGGCGAGGTACGTGGGCTGGTCCAGGACGCCCCGCAGGTAGTAGGCCGACCCGTACACCATGGAGATCCCGAACTGCTCCTCCGACTGCATGAGGTTCTTGTAGGTGACGAGGAGCCTGCAGGAGGAGGAGAGGGGTGGTTGGGGGAGGGAAGGGGAGAAGGGGTTAGTACTTAGGTTTGGGGTTGGGGAGGGAAGGGGAGGGAGGGAGAGAGAGAGAGAAAGAGAGAGAGAGAAAGAGAGAGAGAGAGAGAGAGAGAGAGAGAGAGAGAGAGAGAGAGAGAGAGAGAGAGAGAGAGAGAGAGAGAGAGAGAGAGAGAGAGAGGGAGGGGGGGAGGGGGTTAGTTCTTAGGAGGGGTTGGGAGGGAAGGGGAGAAGGGGTTAGTACTTAGGTTTGGGGTTGGGGAGGGAAGGGGAGGGAGGGAGAGAGAGAGAGAGAGAGAGAGAGAGAGAGAGAGAGAGAGAGAGAGAGAGAGAGAGAGAGAGAGAGAGAGAGAGAGAGAGAGAGAGAAAGAAGAGAGAGAGAGAGAGAGAGAGAGAGAGGGAGAGAGGGGTTTAGTTCTTAGGAGGGGGTGAGAAGAGAAGGGTAGAAGACGGTTCTCCATCTAAGAAGAGGGGAAGTGGGTAGTTATTGAAGTGTGTGTGTGTGTGTGTGTGTGTGGTTCGTGGGGTTATGTACGGACCTGTTTCGTGTGTGTGGGGGGGGGGGGGGAGGGGAAATGCTCGAGACTTGGATGGGTTTTATTTATTAACTTGTGGAAAAGCAAACAAGAAGAAAGCGAGGAAGAAAACACACAGGCGTGGTGATACAGGTGACGATATATATCACACACAAACACACACGCCTCCCCTATCCACATGCCAATTACACACACACAACTTCCACGCACACAATCACACACAGACACACACACCCACCCACCTATCCCGCACACACACAGCCTCCTCCCCCCCCCCTCCATCCACCCCACACACACACAAGAGGTCATTACCAAGGGGTCATCACCAAGGGGTCACCACCAAGGGGTCATCACCGAGGGGTCATCACCAAGGGGTCACCACCAAAGGGTCACCACCAAGGGGTCATTACCGAGGGGTCACCACCAAAGGGGTCACCACCAAGGGGTCATCAGCAATGGGTCACCACCAAAGGTTTTATCACCAAGGGGTCAC
>NC_091553.1:48372974-48375656 GCF_042767895.1 Penaeus vannamei
GTGCGGTCGAAGACGGTCGAGATGTTGCTCCTGTGGGGGGGAAGGGGAAGAAGAGGGGGTGAGGGGGTGAGGGTGAGGATGGAGGGGCGTGAGGGGTGAGGGTTGGGGGATGGAGGGGAGTAGGGGAGGTGAGGGTGGGGGGTGAAGGAGGGAGTGAGGGTAGGGGATTGGAGGGGGGTGAAGGGGGAGGTTTGAGGGGGGTGAGGGTGGGGGGTGAGGGATGGAAGGATAGGGAGGGGGGTGAGAGGTGGGGTGTGAGGGATGGAAGGGGAGGAGGGAGGAGGAAGAGGTGAGGGTGGGGGGGAGGGGGTGTGGGGGATTATTAAAATGAAAATGAAGAAGAGGACGGGAATGAGGATGAAGAGAAGGATGAGGACGAGGAAAAGGATTAGGAGGAGAAGGAGGATGAGGACGAAGAAAAGGACGAGGATGAGGAAGGGGATGATGATGAGGAGAAGAAGGATGAGGATTAGGTTGTGGTGATGATGATGAAATTGGTGATAATGGTGATAATGGTGATGATGGTGTTGATGGTGATGAAAATTGCAATCATAGTGATGGAAGTGATGACGATAGTGATGCTAAATATCACACTGATGCTGGAGGCTCACGAGGTAGTGGTGATGATGAAGAAAATGATCCTTATAGCAATTGTGGTGATGACGGCCTGTGACAGTGTTAGTGATGAAAAGGGAAATGGTGATGATGGTGGTTATAATAATGATAAAAATGATGTTAATGAAAGTGAAAATAATGAAGCAATAATTATATACATTACTGGGATGATATTTCGGCATTTCAATTAATTTATTTTATTTTATGATTTCTCTTTCAAATCTGAACTGAAGCTTCTTGATTATAATGTAATTTTACTATTGGTGTTTGAATCACAGTTGGTAAAACGGAAGAAGAAAAAGGAGAAGAAGAAGAAGGAGAAGGGAGGAGGAGGAGGAGGAGGAGGAGGAGGAGGAGGAGGAGGAGGAGGAGGAGGAGGAGGAGGAGGAGGAGGAGGAGGAGGAGGAGGAGGAGGAGGAGGAGGAGGAGGAGGATGAGGATGAGGAGAGAGAAGAAGAAGAAGAAGAAGAAGAAGAAGAAGAAGAAGAAGAAGAAGAAGAAGAAGAAGAAGAAGAAGAAGAAGAAGAAGGAGAAGAAGAAGTAGAAGGGAGGAGGAGGAGGAGGAGGAGGAGGAAGGGGAAGAGGAAGAGGAGGAGGAAGAGGAAGAAGAAGAAGAAGCAGAAGAAGAAAAAGATGAAGAAGAAGAAGAAGAAGGAGAAGAAGGAGGAAGAAGAAGTGAAGAAGGGAGGAGGAGGAGGAGGAGGAGGAGGAGGAGGAAGGAGAGGAGGGAGGAGGAGGAGGGAGGAGGAGGAGGAGGAGGAGGGAGGAGGAGGAGGAGGAGGTGGAGGGGAAGAAGAAGAAGAAGAAGAAGAAGAAGAAGAAGAAGAAGAAGAAGAAGAAGAAGAAGAAGAAGAAGAAGAAGAAGAAGAAGAAGAAGGAGAAGGAAGAAGTAGAAGGGAGGAGGAGGAGGAGGAGAGGAGGAGGAGGGAGAAGGAGAAGAAGAAGAAGAAGAAGAAGAAGAAGAAGAAGAAGAAGAAGAAGAAAGAAGAAGAAGAAGAAGGAGAAGAAAGAAGTAGAAGGGAGGAGGAGGAGGAGGAAGGAGGAGGAGGAGGAGGAGGAGGGAGGAGGAGGGAGGAGGAGAAGAAGAAGAAAGAAACGAAGAAGAAGAAAGAAGAAGAAGAAGAAGAAGGAGAATAAGAATAGAAGGGAGGAGGAGGAGGAGGAGGAGGAGGAGGAGGAGAAGAAGAAGAAGAAGAAGAAGAAGAAGAAGAAGAAGAAGAAGAAGAAGAAGAAGAAGAAGAAGAAGGAGAAGGAGAAGGAGGAGGGAGGAAAGGAGGAGGAGAAGAAGGAAGAGGAGGAGGAGGAGGAGGGAGGAGGAGGAGGAGGAGGAGGAGGAGGAGGAAGAAGAAGAAGAAGAAGAAGAAGAAGGAGAAGAAAAAGAAGAAGAAGAAGGAGAGGGAGGAGAAGGAGGAGAAGAAGGAAGAGGAGGAGGGAGAAGGGGAGGAGGAGGAGGAGGAGGAGGAGGGAAGAGGAGGAGGAGGAGAAGAGGATAAAGGAGGAGAAGAGGAGGGAGGGAGAAGAGGAGGAGGAAGAGAAGAATTTAAAGAAAAAGAAGAAGAAAGAAAAGGAGAAAGAAGAAGAAGGAGGAGAGGGAGGAGAAGGAGAAGGACCAAGAAGAAGAAGGAGAGAGAGGAGGGAGGAGGAGAAGGAGAAGAATGAAAAGAAATATGAAAGAAAAAAGAAAGAAAAAGGAAAGAGAGAAAGAAAAGTAGAAGGAAGAAGGAGGGGAAAGGGGGAGAAGTGGAGGAGAAGAGGAGAAGAAAATAAAAAGAAAAGAAGAAAAAAGAGAAAAAGGAAAGAAAAAAACAAAACAAAAACAAAAAGAAGTAGAAGAAGAAAAACAAGACGAACAAAGATGCAACAGAAGAAGAAGAAAAAAAGAAAAGAAAAGAAAAGGCAAAAGGAAAAGAAAGAAAGAAAGAAAGAAGAAAAAATAGAAATGAAAAAAAAAAGAAAGAAAGAAGAAGAAGAAGAAGAAAAAGAAAAAGAAAAAGAAAAAAAAAGAAAGAAGAAAAAGTAAAAAAGAAAAGAAAAACAAAACAAAACAAAAAACCAAACCAAACCAAA
>NC_091553.1:48381156-48383656 GCF_042767895.1 Penaeus vannamei
AAGACACCATTTTAAACTACCATACTTAATTGGCATAAGGTACCTAAACTACCATACCATACCTAAACTACCATAAAGTACCTGAACTACCATACCATTTCAAACTACCGCACCATTTTAATCTACCATACCTGAACAACCATACCATTCTAAATTACCATAAAGTACATGATCTGCCACACCATTTTAATCCACCATACCTGAACTACCATAAGATACCTGTACTACCATACCATTCTAAACCACCATAGCATTCTAAACTACCATAAAGTACCTGAACTACCACACCACTTTAATCCACCATACCTGAACTACCATACCATTCAAAACTACCATAAAGTACCTGAACTACCACACCATTTTAATCCACCATACCATTCTAAACTGCCCTAAAGTACCTGAACTACCATACCATTCTAGACTACCCTAAAGTACCTGAACTACCACACCATTCTAAACCACCATACCTGAACTACCATACCACTCTAAACCACCATACCTGAACTACCATAAGATACATGAACTGCCATACCATTTTAAACTACCACATCATTTTAGTCCACCATACCTGAACTACCATAAAGTACCTGAACTACCACACCATTTTAATCCACCATACCATTCTAAACTGCCCTAAAGTACCTGAACTACCATACCATTCTAAACCACCATAAAATACCTGAACAACCATACCATTCTAAACTACCATAAAGTACCTGAACTACCATACCATTCTAAACCACCATACCTGACCTACCATACCATTCTAAACTACCACACCATTTTAATCCACCATACCTGAACTACCATAAAGTACCTGAACTACCATACCATTTTAATCTACCATACCTGAACTACCATAAGATACCTGTACTACCATACCATTCTAAACCATCATAGCATTCTAAACTACCATAAAGTACCTGAATTACCACACCATTTTAATCCACCATACCTGAACTACCATACCTTTCTAAACTACCCTAAAGTATCTGAACTACCATACCATTCTAAACCACCATACCACTTTAATCTACCATACCTGAACTACCATACCATTCTAAACCACCATAGCATTCTAAACTACCATATAGTGCCTGAACTACCATAACATTCTAAACCACCATACCATTCCAAACTACCATAAAGTACCTGAACTACCATACCATTCTAAACCACCATACCATTCCTAAACTACCATACCTGAACAACCATACCATCCTAGACTACCCCAAAGTACCTGGGCGAGATGCAGAGCTCTTCCCCTCTTGGACACGGGGTTGAAGTGGAACCATCCTATCCTTATGGACACGAGGGTGATCTCCTCGAAGGAGCTTCCTGAGGATTCCGAGAGCGAATCGCCTTCCTCCATCCTGGGGAGAGAGAGAAAGAAAAGGAGGGATGGAGGGATTAGATGGGTGGGGAGAGAGAGAGAAAAGGAGGGATGGAGGGATTAGATTGGTGGGGAGAGAGAGAAAGAAAGGAGGGATGGAGGGGTTAGATTGGTGGGGAGAGAGAGAAATAAAGGAGGGATGGAGGGATTAGATCGGTAGGTGGTTTTGGTATTATTTCGTATCGTTTCAGTTAGGAAAACTTGGAAAATGGAGGATTTGGAAGGCTGTTTGTTATTCTATATAGGCCTTTTTATTATATTTTTTTCTTATAATAATAAAAAAAATCTTGTAACTAAATTCTTTGGTCATTTTTTCCTATGATGGATAACACTCTTATGATAATTATTTCACTCCACGCACGTTTTCTTTGGGTCCCCCCTGGCATCATAGAAAACGAGAATGCCAATCTGGAATTTTGGGTAAGATTTTCCTACAGTAATCTAAAAGTCACTTTTCGGTCTTTTCCACGATTTAGTGTAGTTAATGAGGAAAGTCTTAAAAGGATTTACATACCATTATACTTCTATTTACTTTTTATTGCTATCAAAAACGTTAATTTTGGTATGAAGAAATTAAGATGATTATTAAGGTATGCCGGGACTTACCAGAAATTCTTTGCAAGACTTAAACAAATAACTTTTCATAATATATGGATAAAAAAATTCGATATTCGGTGAAATGTATAGTATAGTACCTTAAAAAAATGAGAAAAAAACTGGTCTGATTTTGGAGATGAATAAATTTTGGAAATTAGAAAGTTTATACGCTCATAAACATATCAATTTTTAGAAGTATATATCGTATGTACACTTTAAAATATACGTATATATGTTTGCGTTTGAGTTGCATGCCGTGTAAGGACTATATTAACATCGCTTCAACATCATTATTTATTATCATTATCATTATCATTTCATAATGTATGATATCGAGATGAACCAAAGATAAAACTGTCTCTTTGATATTGATATACACAGCTGTCTATATCTATATATCCGTCTATTGCATGTATAATACGCACAAAGTGTATGTATGCGCTTGTGTCTGTGCGTGCGTGTGTTTATGTGAGTTTATAGTGAGTATGTGTACGTATATGTGTGTATCAT
>NC_091553.1:48401156-48403656 GCF_042767895.1 Penaeus vannamei
TTTTTTTGTTCAATCTCGCCACTTCCGGTTCATGACAGAATCTCTCCTTGAATAATTCTTGAAGACGCTTTTCATTTTTAATTCTGCTTTTGGCTTCTGCTTCGTTCACTGCTCGAGCTTCAACCTCCATTAGAAATAAACACACACACAAAACCGTATATATATAATGAATAAATGGGTAGATAAAGCCTTTTTGCCTCATATATAAAATGTATGGTAATATCACTATGATTATTTTCATTTTTGATGATAAATTATGAGAAATAACATATCATTAATGTTAGTAGTAATTAGCATTATCTAAAATGATATTTTCCTAAAAGGTAATTGTGTAATATTTCACTGTATTAATCAAATAAATCAATTAATATTTACTTATGATAAAGCGAAGAATAGTTCTTAAAGTTGATAGTGTCAATATGAAATACATTTAACTCTAGAAATACATAAATTGTTGGGTTTATTCAGATGAAAAACTTATCGTGGGTTTATGATATGAATATAATGAATTTTGCAGTTACAGGAAATTAATTACTGATAATGTAACCCCTCCCCCCCCCACAAAAAAAAAAAAAATCCACATAGTGTAATCCTTACGTTAATATATTTCGAAATCATGTACCAAAAATGTTTCTCAAAATCATACAGAACATTACAAACTATAATTTCCTTTTTAAACTTTTGGAAAAGGAAATCTACACTACTGCCGTCTCTTTGCCTTTTTTATTTTGCTTTTTTTGTGTTGTCTTCTTTGTCTCTGTTTACTTGTTTTGTTGATTATTTGTCTCTGAGGTTTTTAAATGTTTATATAGACTGGTGCGTTGATTGTGACGTCACTATATCCGTGCTGAAACCTTGCCTTGGGTTTTATCTTCTAAGTGGCTTGAAAATATTTTAGGAAACCCAAACAAGTGGATTGAAAATTATAAAAAAGAAGAAAAAGAAGAAAAAACAGATGCAAATCTATAAGCAAAATCCTAATTAATTATGGATTAGTTACACACTGAATGATAATGAACGAAATAGAATTAGTATTAAAAGTACTTTCATTGGGAATCTTTTTTATTCGTGATATAGAGAAGACCAGCTAATGAACTAACATTTACTGAAAATGGACCTAATAGTCTCAAGAAATAAGGTATAGTCTTGAAAGTCATAGTCTAAAGAGAGAACAAATAAAGGGACAATCCCAATTTTTTTTTTTTTTTTTTTAGGGGAATAGTCAAAAAGAATAGTATCGAAAATGGTCATAGTCTAAAGAGAGAGCAAATAAAGGGACAATCCCAATTTTTTTTTATTTTTAAATTTTAGGGGAATAGTCAAAAAGAATAGTTTCGAAAACAGTTCTAAAGGACTATTTGCAGAGACAGGCTCGTGTAATAATCTTTTTGGATAGTTTTGATGGATAGTTTTAAGGGACATTCCTTAGGGATGGTCCAAAGGGGGTAGTCCTAAGGGATAGTCTTAAGGAACAAGCTGGATATTAACGGATTGTCTTGAGGGATAGTTTTATAGGATAGTTCTAAAAGGAAAGTTTATGGATAGTCCAAACGAATACTCTTTGGGGCTATTCTTAAGGGCTATTCTCAAGGACTTTTCCCGTGCTTTTTTTAAAGGCTATTTCAAGGGCTTTTGTCAACGACTATTCTCTATGAACTATTCTTGAGGACTTTCCACAAGGGCTATTCTCCAGGGCTATTTTAAAAGCTTTTCTCAAGAGCTATTCTCAAGGGCTATATTTAAAGGCTATTCTTTTCCGAAGGGCTATTCTTACTGGCTATTATTCATACTATTCTCAGTGGCTCTTCTCAAGGACCATTCTCAAGGACTATTCTCCAGGGTTCTCCTCAAGACTTTCTCAAGCGCTCTTCTAAAGAACTATTCTCAAAGGCTATTCTCAAGGACTATCGTCAAGGCCTGTTCTCTAGGGCTATTTTCAAGTTTTTTTTCAAGGACTTTTCTCAAAGATCATTTCCATGGACTATTCTCAAGGACTGTCCTGAAGGACTATCCTGAAGGACTATCCTGAAGGACTATCCTGAAGGACTCTCCTGAAGGACTCTCCTGAAGGACTATCCCAAAGGACTCTCCTGAAGGACTCTCCCGAAGGACTATCCTGAAGGACTATCCCAAAGGACTATCCCGAAGGACTCTCCTCAAAGCCCGTTCTCAAGGCCTATCCCCCCTCCCCCCTCCCCCCCCTCGCGCAGCATGTTCCTCCCCGTCCCCGGCCACGACCACCTGGGCCGCAAAGTGGTCATCATCCGCACTGCCCTCCACGACCCCAAGACGACCCCCATGGACCAGGTGTTCAAGGCCACGCACCTGATCAGCGACGTGATGGTGGAGGAGGATGAACAAAGCTCCATCACCGGGATTGTTCAGCTGCTGGACATGGAGGGCATAACGGCGGCCCACGGGATGCAGATGACCCCGGCGCTCGTCAAGAAGGCTATGACTATCTGGCAGGTGCGGGGGTAGTGGGGTGTGGGGTGTGTGG
>NC_091553.1:48408656-48418656 GCF_042767895.1 Penaeus vannamei
ATCGTAAACACAGACGTATTGCTCGCTGAAAACACATCCAAAAATCTGTTATTGCGAAAGCGAATTCGAGGAATACCATAAAAGGCAGTGGAGTGTGTAGAAGTATTGTTCGTTGAAAACCCACAAAAAAGAAACTTAAGGTTGTATGCTTAAAAAAAATGTGGGATACACTCTTCGAAGCGCAAAAAAGAAAAAGAAAAAGAAAAAATAATAAGGCAAGCAGATAACAACATTGTATTTTTGAAGCTGACAGTCCTAAAGTTACGTTAAGACTTCCTACAATCGTGAGGAATCTAGCATAAGAAAATTGTGCCAAGAACTGATTTGCTTTACACAATTTCTTGAAGCATACGACCACTAATTGCGAAAGCAAAGTCGGGGAATGCCATAGAATATACTGAAGCGGTATGCCATTCTCAGCTGTTCAAGCCAAAGCTGCATAGTGTCTGATGGCTACTTCCTTGTTCATTGAGTCTTAGAAAAGGAACAACGAAAGGAAGAACAAGAAAACACACGAATAAGCCGAAGGAGCAGTAAGGCGCAAAGGCCTTCGGTATATTCGTGTGTTTTCTTGTTCTTCCCTTCGTTGTTCCTGTTGCACTTCGTTCGATATGAATTCCATCATTGTTTCTTGTTTGTTGTCAATTTATTGGATATTCCGGTGCATAGAATAGTAGAAGAAAGACGAATATTATTTTGAGAAATCATTATTTGTTTCCTTATTTGGGAGGAAGTGGGTCGTGTTCTCAAGGTACCCTGTGTTTCTTATGTTTTTCTTCCTGTTACTGTTTCTTCTTCTCTTCCTCCTCGTCCCCGAATTCTCTCCGTCCCCCTCTTCCTCCTCCTCTTCTTCTTTTTTCTTCTTTCGTGGAATTGTACTTCGTGTGTTCGTAAAGTTTGTTAGTAATGGATGTTGTGAGTCGCAGTTACAGGCGGGAACCGGTTCTCGAGAAGTCCGTATGTGCGCGCCCGCAGACACACACACACACACACACACACACACACACACACACACACACACACACACACACACACACACACACACACACACACACGCACACGCACACGCACACACACACACACACGCACACACACACACACGCACACACACACACGCACATACACGCACACGCACACGCACACGCACACGCACACACACACACACACACACGCACACACACGCACACACACACACGCACACACATATAAACGCACACGCACACACACACACACACACACACACACACACACACACACACACACACGCACACACACACACGCACACACACACACACACACACACACACACACACGCACACACACACACACGCACACGCACACGCACACACACACACACGCACACACACGCACACACACACAGAACTACAGACACAGACGCAGACGCAGAAGCAGAAGCAGACGCAAACGCACACACACACACACACACACACACACACACACACACACACACACACACACACTCACGCATAGACACAGAAGCAGACGCAAACACACACACACACACACACACACACATACACACACACTCACTCACGCATAGACACAGAAGCAGACGCAAACACACACACACACACACACACACACACACACACGCACAGAACTACAGACACAGACGCAAACACACACACACACACACGCCTTTCCTGAAGGACCCTCTCCTGCTCCTGCCAGGCTGTTCCTCCCGCTGCGGGGCGTGTCCACGAGGGGCGCGCGGGTGGTGCTGACGCGCCCCGCCCTCAGGGACCCCGCCAGGACGGACATGAACGACGCGGCGAAGGCCATGCTCCTGATGGCGGACCTTCTGCTGGAGGAGGACGAGGCGGTGGCCATCACGGGGGTCGAGATGGTCATGGACGCCGCCTCCATGACCTTCCAGCACGCCGCCCAGCTGAACCCGTCCGTCGTCAGGAAGGCGGCGACGGTCATGCAGGTCCTTCGGCGTTCAGGAGGGGGTGGGGAGGAGAGGGGGTGGGGAGGGGGGTAAGGGGCGGGGGTGGGGAGGGTGGTAAGGGGAAGGGGCGGGGCGGGGGAGGGGCGGGGGGTAAGGGGCGGGGCGGAGGTGGGGAGGGGGGTAGGGGGTAAGGGGCGGAAGTGGGGAGGGTGGTAGGGGGTAGAGGGCGGGGGTAGGGAGAGGGGTAGGAGGGGAAGGAGGGAGGGAGTCGGTCCTTGTAGATCCCTCCTGTTCTTGGAGAACTCGGAGGATTGTTCTTTCAGGATTCTTTGAGGATTCATGGAGGATTCGTCTTGGATAATTTTTTGAGGATTCGTCTGTGAGGATTCTTTGAGGATTCGTCTTTAATAATTCTTTGAGGATTCGTCTTTGAGGATTCTTTGAGGATTCGTCTTGGATAATTCTTTGAGGATTCGTCTGTGAGGATTCTTTGAGGATTCTTGGAGGATTGGACTGAGATTGTGAAACTGAAGTCCTTTTTGTGTGTCGGGAGGATTGTAATGCAGGTTTCTCTCCCTTTTTTTTATGAAGAATTTGAGGATTCGAGTGAAATTGTGAAATTAGGGTCATTTTCGTATAGGGAAGATTGGAATACAGGTCCTCTTTTTTCTTTCTTTTTCTTTCTTTCTTTCCTTTTTTTCTCTGTCTTTCTTTCTTTTTTCTCTCTGTCTTTCTTCCTTTCTCTCTTTCTTTCTTTCTTTATTCTCTCTCTCTCTTCCTTTCTTTCTTTATTCTCTTTCTCTCTTTCTCTTACTTTCTTTCCTTTCTTTCTTTCTTTCTGTCATCCTTTCTTTCTTTCTCTCTCTTCCTTTCATTTTTTTTCTTCCTTTCTTTCTTTCTCTCCTTTCTATCTTTCTTTCTTTCTCTCTCTCTTTCTCTCTTTTCCTTTCTTTCTCTCTTCCTTTCATTCTTTCTCTCTTTCTCTCTTTTTTTTATCTGACTTTCTTCCTTTTTTCTACGAAGAAAGAGAATTCAACCAATAAATAAGTAAATAAATAAATCTTTCTTTTTGCGCGGAAAATTATTGATTCGATGTCGACGAAAGTAATTTTTTGGAGGATCTGAAGGTCCTTGGAGGTCGAGGTCGAGTAGGTGACTCTTCGGAGGATGACATCTTGGAGGTTGTGATTGTGATTGTTGTGTTATTTTGTTATTAATGTATTTATTTATTATTATTATTATTTTTTTTTGAGGGGGGAGGCGGGGGGGCGGGGAGAGTTCTGGGGTTCTTATCTATTTTTTGTTTTATTCATTCTTTTATTTTATTGATTTATCTGTTTATTTGTTTATTTTTAGATATTCTTTTCTTTTTCGCTGAAGCAGAAGATTATTCTTAATTAATACTATTTCATTTACACTTTTTTACATAATTAGAACCGTTAGCCGTATTAAATTATTTTTTTATACGTTAAATCAACGGCCACAAGGTATTCGGCGCTAACGTTTTATAGGTGTTGACGCGGCAGATGATTATGAATACGGCCGATGATACGCGTACGGCATACGTGTACGGCATACGCGTACGGCATACGTGTACGGCATACGTGTACGGCATACGTGTACGGCATCATCCTTTCGTGTCGAGTCGCCGCCATTTTGTTTTTCTCGCCACGCATGCGCAGGACACCAATCAGGGGTATTTTCTGCCGTACTCGTAGTCGCTTTAAATAATCAATCAGTCACAATATCACTGACTCATGACTCATGGGCTATCGAGATCATGAGTCGTGAATTCATTTATTAACTTAATTAAGGAGAAAAGATTATTTTTGAAAGTTCATGATTAATATAGAGAATAATATAGAGATATTGTCATTACATTTTATGTCCGTATCTCATCTTCACTCATCAGCATGTTGACATTAATATTATATTACATCAAAACAGCGACTTAAAAGAGAGAGAGAGAGAGAGAGAGAGAGAGAGAGAGAGAGAGAGAGAGAGAGAGAGAGAAAGAGAAAGAGAGAGTGAGAGTGAGAGTGAGAGTGAGAGTGAGAGAGAGAAAGAGAGAGAATAGAGAGAGAGAAGAGAAGACAAGAGAGAGAGAGAGAGAGAGAGAGAAAGAGAAAGAGAAAGAGAAACAGAGAGAGAGAGAGAGAGAGAGAGAGAGACAGAGAGAGAGAGAGAGAGAGAGAGAGAGAGAGAGAGAGAGAGAGAGAGAGAGAGAGAGAGAGAAAGAGAATGCATTAACTAGGACTGTTTAATAAGATATCTTATACAAGATAAATATTTAATTCAATGGCAGAGTTTATATAAGTTGCATTTTATAAAATTACAAATTGTAAAATTATCTCTTATGAAAGGAATAGTTAATTCATGGGAAAAGTAACGGAAAGTAATGATTAAACTGTACACCTTGAACACAAAGACAAATAATTGAATAAAAGAAAACCATAAAAAAATAGATAAAAGCGCGTACTTAATGAAAAAAATAAAATAATAAAGTCCCCCCTCCCATTTTATCATCCGATCTCCGTTTTCTTTAACGCGGGAAATTGCGACCGTCCAGTCTTATCTTCTGAAAGTCAATTAACCAACAACAACAACAACAAAAAAAACATATCTGCCAACCCACAGAGTCCTGCAGGATTTATTGAGGTACAAGAGTTTAAATCCTAGTGAAGTACGATCCTTCGATATCCTGAAATAGAGGATTCATGTAGATTTATCGCTAACGTCGCTAGACTGGTGAGCGGGAATGTTATTTTTTCGCTAAATATAGCACGAATGTCATATTTGTAAATACCGTTTTGACGAAGATCGAAAATCTGTTTTACTTCCTATTTATCATGTTTTTTCTTCTTTTTCTTCATTCGTACGCTATTTATCTTCCTACGTCCAACAGCTTTGTTTCAAAATTGCTTTTATTGATTCTGGTTACATACACACATAGAGCATTATATTTTTTTGTGAAGGACTGTGATAAGCTTTTGCATATAACTTATAATTTATTAATGGTGTGGATTTATAGAAAAAAATTTCGTATAGGAAATTAGGCTTCAGAACTTGTCTTTGTATTTGTGTTAAGACGTAATTGATAATGAAATATGATAGCAAATACTTTAACGTTTTAACCCAGATGTTATTGGTCTTGAATTAATCATAAATGTGTTGTTTTGATAAGATTTGTAAACCAACAAATTTCATGATTGGTCTTTTAAGTAAACACACTGTTACTTTAGATATGAGAACAAAATGATTTAATTTTTACAAAAAAAAAAAAGAAAAGTAAAGAAAAAAGAAAAGAAAAGAAAGATTTTTTTTTATGTTGTGAAAGCAGAAATAAGAAGCTATAAAGTAATGAAAATATGATTTTAAAATTCTTTTCATTTGGCAAGACGGAAAGATACGCTAAACATGACAGCACAACGAAAAATATACGACATAAAGATTTGGTAATTTCTGAAGCGGATAATAAACATCAATAATAATCTTAATAATAATCTTATTACCAATAAATCTACGAATAGCAAATTGAGAGAAAGCTATTTAATAACAAATCCGACCCGACCTGACCCAGCACCGTGCTCCCGCTGCCGAGGAAGTCTGACCTCGACCCCTTCTACCTCATCGCCCGCCCCGGCCACCGTGACCCGACCTCGACCACGGTGGATGACCTCTCCAAAGTCATCCAGCTGTCCCTCCAGATCATCCAGGAGGAGGACGAGCCGCTGAGCATCACGGGGACGGTTCTCATCATCGACGTGGGCGGGTTGACCTTCCAGCACGCCGCCCAGATGACCCCGCCCTTCGTCAAGAAGGCCCTCACCATCCTGCAGGTGTGGGCGGGGGTGGGGGTGGGGGGGAGGGAGGGCGTCAGGGGGCGTGGTGGCGGCGGCGCTTGGGTGGCACTGCTGCTGATGGAGGGGGGTTTGGGAGGCGTGGCACCGGGGCTTAGAGGGCGCTGCTGATGACGTAGACACTGGCACTGTTGCTGACAATGGGTTTTCAAGATCTTGTCACTGGCACTAGGGTGGCACTGTGCCCTGACGAACGGGATTTCAGATGCATGGCACTGGGGCTTGGATGACACTGACGAAGGGTTTTCAAGATCTTGTCACTGGCACTAGGGTGGCACTGTTCCCTGACGAACGGGATTTCAGATGCATGGCACTGGGACTAGAGTGGCACTGTTACGCGAAAGGGGCTTCAGATGCACTGGCACTAAGGTTGCACTGCCACTGACGAAGTGATTTTCAGGACCTTGTTACTGGCACTAACTGGCACCGTTGTTGATTAAGTGATTTTCAGATGCATGGCACTGGCATCTGCGGGGCACTGTTGCTAACGAAACGATTTTAGATAACTTTAACACTGGCTATAAGGTTGGCACTGCCTTTTAGAAAACGTCAGAGAGTAGCCTTGCATGGCACTCTCTACAGTGGCTCTAAGGTTGGCACTGCCTTTTAGAAAACGTCAGAGACTAGCCTTGCATGGCACTCTCTACAGAACAAAAAATGTCAGTAGCTTTGCTTGGCACTCTTTTTAGAACAAAATAATGTCAACAGCTTTGCACTTAGAGAACTGTGTTTCAAGTATGTGACTGATGTTAGCATGTAATTTTGGAATGCATGTTACTAACTCCTAGCATAACACATCATTTTTTTTTTTTACCGACTGTGCTCATAACACATCATTTTTTTTTTACCAACTGTGCTCATAACACATCATTTTTTTACCGACTGTGCTCATAACACATCATTTTTTTTTACCGACTGTGCTCATAACACCATTTTTTTTTTTTTTTACCGACTGTGCTAAGTACTTTTAGAATGCATGGCAAAAACTCTCTAATTTTCCTGTTGTATTTTCCTTAACAACAGTAGGTCTATGTTTTCGAAAGGATGTTATCGACCCACGGATTTCACTTTCACTAACTTTTCATCTATCTATCTATCTGTGTCTATCCATCTTCCTATCCGCCTATCTACCTATTTCCCCAACTATCTATCTGTCTATTTACCAACCTGTCTATCTACCTATCACTTTAAAAACACAGTAAAACAAATGAAGAGAGAGAGAAAGGGAGAGAGAAAGAGAGAGAGAAAGAGAGAGAGAGAGAGAGAGAGAGAGAGAGAGAGAGAGAGAGAGAGAGAGAGAGAGAGAGAGAGAGAGAGAAAGAGAGAAAGAGAGAAAGAGAGAAAGAGAGAAAGAGAGAAAGAGAGAAAGAAAGAAGGAAAGAAGGAAAGAAGGAAAGAATGAAAGAATGAAAGAATGAAAGAGAAAGAGAAAGAGAAAGAGAAAGAGAAAGAGAAAGAGAAGTGAAAAAAGAAAGAGAGAAACAGAGAGATCGAGAACAAGAAAAAGAGCGAGAGAGACAGAAACAGAACACCTATTCTCTATTAAAAAAAACACACTTTTCTCTCCTTTCTCTCAATCTGCTGTTGTCATCCAATCACGTAAATAATACTCGGTCACTTGATCATCTGAAGCGAGGGGCGGGGGGGGGGGGGGTTGAGGTATTTTTGGGCTGAAATTCGGATTCAGTCCTTTACTGAAGATTAGCTGTTGGTATTGGCCTTTCCTTGAGCTCCATTTGGTGTGGTTATGTTGAATCCGTGATTATTATCATTACAGATATTATTATTATTATCAATGTTATTATTATGATAATTATTAGTTATTATTATTATTATTGATTATAATAATGATAATAGTAATATTATTATCATCACCGTTTTTATCTTTATCATTATCATTGTGATTATGATGATTATTTCTGTTATTATTATTTTTTTATAATTATTATTACAATCATTATCATTATTATTTTCATGATCATTATTATCATCAGTATTATTATTGTTATTATTATTATCATTACTATTACTACTATAATTATTAACATTGCTATGATTATTATTAGTGGTATTAATTATTATCATTATCATTGTTATTGCTATTATTATTATTATTATTCTCATTATCATTAATGTTATTATTATTATTACTATTGTTATTCTTATCATTCTGTTAGATGTAATATCAAGATTATTATCATTATTATGATTACTATTACTTTTGTTATTATGATCATTTCAGTATCATAATTCTTATCATCATCATTATTATCATTACTATTATCATGGCTATTATTACCATTGTTACCACTACTAACATTATTACTAATATCATTTTCTGATAAATTTGCAAAATTATTTTTTTTTAGACTTTTCAATTTGAAAATTGTTGTCAGCAGCAAAAAATAATTTAAGGTTTCGAGAATAAATACAACTCAGAGAAGTTTTTTCTGTCAATACAGAATACAGAAATACAATATGATATAATACATAATAATAATAATAATAATAATAATAATGATAATAATAATAATAATAATAATAATAATAATAATAATAATAATAATAATAATAATAATAATAATAAATGTTCAATATTTCGGTTTAGATTTATTTTCGTTGTTTGAAAATTATTTGATGTTTTTTTTTTTTTTTTTTTTTTTTTTTTCTAGCTGTTGATGGTTAGAACTAAAAATACGGTTTTTGAAAGCTGTGGTAGATAGGCCTTAATTGGTTGTAGTTGGCGAATTCACCTTTTTTGAAAATATATTTGTTTTTGTTTTGTAGGAGTAGATAAACTAGATAATATAGGTATGGCATAAAATAGATAGATAGATAAAATAGATGAATTAGAGAATGAAGATATGGAATAGAAAAATAGATAGGGGTTGTGTAGTAAACTAGAGAATAAAGGTATAAGATAGAAAAATAATTGGGGATAGTGTAATAAATAATTGGGGATAGTATAGTGATCACAAAAACTGATATATCTATCTTTATATTCTCCCAAATGTGAGTATATCTCGGCACAAGAACTGAACCATATCTGCCAACCCACAACCTTATACAAAACGTTTATACTTTGCCTCCTCTAAAGAAGATCCGATCCTACAGGACGGGTATCCGATGCGACCCAAAGGATTGAACTACATCCACACACCAGCTGCCTTTGACACGGTTTTCAGCATCTTCAAGTCGTTCATGAAGGAGAAGATGAAGAAGAGGGTAAGGAATTTGGTCTATTATGCATTATTATTATGTAGACGTAGAGATATGGAGAAGATATGGAGACAGAAAGAGTGAATGAGTGAGGAAGGGAGGGTGGGAGGGTGAGAGGGAGGGAGGGAGGGAGGGTGAGAGGGAGGGAGGGAGGGAGGAAGGAAGGGAGGAAGGAAGGAAAGAAAGAAGGAAGGAAGGAAGGGAGAGAGAAAGGCAGGGAATGAATAAGGGAATGGGCGTATGAGTGAGTGAGAGAGAGAAAGAAGATAAAGAGCGAATGAGAGACAAAGAGATAGATGGATAGATAGGTAGGTAAGGAGAGAGCGAGAGAGAGAGAGAGAGAGAGAGAGAGAGAGAGAGAGAGAGAGAGAGAGAGAGAGAGAGAGAGAGAGAGAGAGAGAGAGAAGAGAGAGAGAGAGAGAGAGAGAGAGAGAGAGAGAGAGAGAGAGAGAGAGAGAGAGAGAGAGAGAGAGAGAGAGAGAGAAGAGAGAGAGAGAGAGAGAGAGAGAGAGAGAAAGAGAAAGAGAAAGAGAAAGAGAAAGAGAGAAAGCGAGAGCGAAAGAGAAAGAGAAAGACAGAAAGAGAAAGAGAAAGACAGAAAGAGAATGAGAGAAAGAGAAATAGCCAGAAAGGTAGATAGAATGATTGAGTAGGCGAGCCAGAGAGCAAAAGCTAACTCAGACACACAGCCTGGCAACCACTAACCACCCCGCCCATAGCGACCACACCCCGACCTCCTCCACTCCATTCTCACCCTCCTCCACCTCCCCCACCAGATCCACATCCACGGCAGCGACCTCGAGAGCCTCCACAAGGAAATCCCGAAGGAGATTCTTCCCGTTGAGTACGGAGGAACCAACGGCACGATCGAGGAAATCAAGAGTAAGTGAATGGAATCCGTTTTTGAGGGAAAGTGTGGGCCCGGGGAGGGAGGGAGGGAGGGAGGGAGGGAGGGAGGGAGAGGGAGGGAGGGAGGGAGGGAGAGGGAGGGAGGGAGAGGGTGAGAAAG
>NC_091553.1:48423656-48431156 GCF_042767895.1 Penaeus vannamei
GACGATAATGATCGTTTCCGTCTGAAAACTTGTTCGTCAACTTTTTCAGCCAAGCAAAATCAAACCAAGAGTTATATTCGAGAATGTTTGTATTTATGTTATGTAAAATTGTCAAAAAATTTACTGAAAAAGTGCAAGTGTGACAGTGCCTTAAGGGTACTTTATTATTATTATTATTATTATTATTATTATTATTATTATTATTATTATTATTATTATTATTTATTATTTTTTTTTATTTCTTTTATTATGATTATGAATGGTGATAGTAATGGTGATGGTGATGATGATGGTGATAAAGAGAAAGATGAAGAAGAAAAGGATGATGATATGATGATGATTATTGTTATTGTTATTATTATTATCATTAATATTATTCTTATCATTGTTAGTATCATTCATGCCACCATCATTGTCATTATTATTTTTATTATCATTATTATTATCACAACAATTACAAACAATGTCATTATTACTATCATCATTACCATAACCCTTATCATCACTGTTATTATAGTGATTGTCATTATCACCATTGCTATTACCATCATTATCAAAACTCTCATTATCATGATCAATATTATTGTTCCTGTTATCAAAATCACTATCAATCACCTTATCACCAATAACAAGAGGATAATTACAAACAACTTGATAAACACAAAATAATCACGAGACTTTATCAAGCAGAGGATAATTGGCAATACTTTTTTCCTCATAAAGCTGAAAGTAAGTGATGGGATTTCGGAAATTATTTTGGAAAATTTCGAACGATTCAAGAACTGCGAGTAAGTGTTTGTCTTCTCATTGCGAGGCGGAAATGCAATGATTGGGGAAGAAGAGAGAGAGATAGAAAATAAATAAAAAAAAAGAGATAAAAAGAGAGAAGAGATAAAAAGAGATAAAAAGAGAGATAAAAAGGGAGAAGGAAGTGATAGAGATGAAGTAGAAGTAAAGATGAAAGAGTGAAAGATATAGGAAAAGAAGTGAAAGATAAAGGGATAAATAAGAAAAGTAAAACAAAAAAAGAGAGAGAAGAAGTAAAAAAACAGAAAACAAAGAAAAAAGAAAACGAAAAAAGACAAAAAGGTAAAAAGAAAAAAAAAAAATGAAAGTAAGAAAATTAAAAAAGTAAAACCACAAATCAGTATATAAACACACACACAACACGACATACCTCAAGTAAAAAAAAAAAAAAAAAAAAAAAATCAACCAGCCAATCACTGCATACAAACACACACACACACACACACACACACATAAAAAAACAGATCTAAACACAGAGAGACAAGACACACAGCCAAGAGCAGCGAGGCGACGGCAGCTCTTCCCTCACACGCCCTCCATAGACAAAGCGAGAGGCACCGACAGGACAAAGGTAAGATACGAGTGTAAACAGAGGTCGGAGGAAACGGCCATGCAAGGCGGTGTCTGCAGAGGGGAGGCGTACACGCATACGTACATGCTTACGTACATACGTGTATATATACGTTGATGCATACTCTGTCTGTCTGTCTTTCTTTCTCTGTCTGTCTGTCTGTCTGTCTGTCTGTCTGTCTGTCTCTCTCTCTCTCTCTCTCTCTCTCTCACTCTCTCTTTCCTCCTCCCTCCCTCTCTCTCTCTCACTCCCTCTCTCACTCTCTTCTCTCTCTCTCTCTCTCTCTCTCTCTCTCTCTCTCTCTCTCTCTCTCTCTCTCTCTCTCTCTCTCTCTCTCTCTCTCCCTCCCTCCCTTCTTCCCTCCCTCTCTCTCTCTCTCTCTCTCTCTCTCCTCTCTCTCTCTCTCTCTTCCCTCTCTCTCTCTCTCTCTTTCCCTCCTCTCCCTCTCTCTCTCGTCTCCCTCCCTCTCTCTCTCTCTCTCCCTCCCTCCTCTCCCTCCCTTCTTCCCCTCTCTTCGTCCTCCCTCCCTTCTTCCCTCCCTCTCTCCCTCTCTCTCTCTCTCCCTCTCGTCCCTCCCTCCCTTCTTCCCTCCCTCCCCCTCTCTCTCTCACATCTACACACGCTAACCGGCCAAAGACAAACAAAACAGAATTCAAGTTGGTTAGTTCGTCCATCCTGAGGGAATCCTTCTCAGGGATCCTTCACCTCCCCCCCCCCCCCGCTCCCTCTTCCCTTCGTTCCATCTCCCTCATTCCCTTCTCTGGCCTTCCTCCTTTTCCTTCTCCTTTCTCCCTTTCTCCTATTTTCCTCTACTTCTCCCCTTTCTGTAACTCTCCCCTGCTTTCTGTTTTCCTTTTCTTTGACTCTCATCTTTCCTTCTTTCGTCCCCATCTCCCCTTTCCCTCATTCTCTTCTTCCTTTCCCCATCTCTCCTTTCCCTCATTCTCTTCTTCCTTTCCCCATCTCCCTTTTATCTTACTCCCCCCTTTCCTCCTCACACTCTCCTTTCTCCTTCCTTCTTCAACCAAATACTCCTTACCCCCTTCCCCTCTCCTCTCCATCTCCTCTCCTCCCCACCTCCCTCTCCCTCCTTCCTCCCCATCTCCCTCCCTCTACCTCTAGCCCCTCTTCTCTCCCCCTTCCTCTCCTCTCCATCTCCCCTCCCTCTACTTCTCCCTCTCCCTCACCTCTCTCCTCTTCTCCCCATCTCCTCTCTCCTCTCCTCTCTTCCCCACCTCTCCTCTCCTCCCTCACCTCCCTCCCCATCTCCCCTTTCCTCCCTCTCTCTCTCTCTCCCACCTCCTCTCCTCCCACCCTCTCCTCCCCATCTCCCTCACCTCTCTCCTCTCCTCCCTCTCCCACCCCTCTCCTCCCCATCTCCCTCCCCACTCGACCTCCTCAATCAATCTGCCTCGAGAGCCTTGGCCATCCACCTGGTGTTTTGATCTATCGGCGGCGCTGCAGCTCCGACGGACTCCCCTGTGTTGAGAGTGATGTTTGATGGCCTTTGTCGAGACAACTTGGATCTCTCTCTCCTCGGTTTCTGTCTGGGAATTGGCCAAGTCGTCGGGCGGGGCGGGTCGGGTGGGGGATGGTGGAGGGTGAGGTGGAGGGTATGGGGGAAGGGTAGGGAGGGTATGGGGAGAGGTTTGGGGGGAGGTTTGGGGTGGGAGGGTATGGGGAGGGTGGGGGAGGGTGGGTGGATAGAGGGTGGTGGGGGTGGGAGAGGGGGATGGGGGAGGGTGTGGGGGGAGGTGGGTGGGGTGAAAGGGAGGGTGGGAGGAAGGTGGGGGAAGGGTGGGGGAGGATGGGGTGGGGTGGAGTGGTCGGTTCTCTGGCTTGCCTAAGGGGAGTAGTCACGGTGGGGAACGCAGGATAGAGGGGGGGCGCGGGAATTTCGGGGTGGGGGAGGGAGGGGGGGGAGGGGAGGGGGAGGGGGGGCGGAGGACTCAGAGGGCGCTAGTTAAACACTCGGGGGAAATGCAGGGGGGCATGGGGGTTACCTAGGGGGGGACCTTGGGGGATACGGGGCAGGGGGTGTTCTCAGGGGGGGGGGACTAAGAGGTCACTCGGGGGACACTCAGGGGTCATTTAGGACGTACATGTGCACACGGGTGACTACACATGTACGCGTATGTAGACACGTGTGTAGGTGTTTATGTTGGAGTGTTGTGGCTGTGTACGTGTATGTAAGCATGGCTGTGAATCTTGTTTTTTTTCTTCAACAACGTTCACAGACACGGACTAACACGGATATTTAGTATATATTCATATTAAAGTACGTAGAGTTCATGTTTTCATTTTCTTGGAAAAGCAATAGGCTCGTTTCCTCGCATAACTAATTACTTTTCTCGGAAAGCAAAACACAAAGAGAGAGAGAGAGAGAGAGAGGAAGAAATCTCGGTAAAAATATAATAAAAAGGGTAAACAAATGAAATAAATAAAATGCTTCCCTAAAAGAAGACAAGAAAAGAACGGAAGATTAAAGCAAAACACAAAAAGGAATAGATAAAAGGTAAATAAAACCCAAAAGAGAAGAAAAGGAATGGAAACACAATCACCTGGAAATACACGCGATCTGATTGGCCGACGCCGGATCTAAAGGCAACGGGAACCGACCAATCACAGAGCTCGATCAACCGTTCCCGCCAAAGGACGCGGTCACTCCTCATCAAGGAGAAGCTCATCAAAGTCCGCCAGGTCGTTGGAAGGTGTTCATTGGACTATTATCTGAAAGAATACGTAATTATAGTTCGGCTCTAATTAAAAACAAGAACGAAAATCGAGTGAGAAACAATGCTACCGCCTCTAGTAAACATAACATCTGGGATATTTTGGTTTTGTTTTGTTTTCTTCTTCGAATTCTCATCTCGTCGCTGATTGGCTGGCTTGTTTGACCAATCACGTTGCGTCTAATGAGTAGAAGCGGATTTTCAGGTTCAGAG
The DNA here is from genome assembly GCF_042767895.1 of Penaeus vannamei. Classification (NCBI taxonomy): domain Eukaryota; kingdom Metazoa; phylum Arthropoda; class Malacostraca; order Decapoda; family Penaeidae; genus Penaeus; species Penaeus vannamei. The sequence continues at coordinate 48,427,980 of NC_091553.1, forward strand.
CTAAATCAACAACAGAGAGAGAGAGAGAGAGGCGAGTAAAGAGGGTGTGAGGGAGAAGCGAGATAATTAGATAGATAGCAAGATGGAAAGGTAAATAGACAGAGGTGGATATATAGAGAGAGGTAAATTGATAGACAGATAGAGAGAGATATAGATCTATAGATAGAGAAATAAAAGAAAGATAGATAGAGAGATAAAAGACAGATAGACAGATAAATAGATGGATAAAGAGAGAGAGAGAACGAGAAATGAAACAAGAAAAAGTGGAAACCAATATAAACGGTAGATAGATAATAAACAGAATGAGAAAGAAAAAATAAGGACAATTAAATATGAAATTGAAGAAACAGATGAAAGAATTTTATGCTAAGGATTCTCACTAACATAAACAAAATTTGACATCAACAAAGGCAAACATCATGCTTTAATATTTGCAATGCTGATGTTGAATGTCAGTTGCAAACTCTTATCTGCTGGTGACTTTGAGATATCTTTATATCAGATATATAATGAACAAACATAATGGAAACTTTTTATGATATATAATTTCCTTGTTGTACATCATGGAAGGCTGGTGGATCGATAGATAATAATATAGAGAAATGAGTGGATATCTAAGATAGATAGATGGTTGAATATCTAAATAGCGAGATAGATAGATAGTGGAGATCTAAATAGTCAGATAAATAGGTGGATATCTAGATAGATAGATAGAAGGGTAGGTATTTTGATAGTAAGATAGATCGACAGTTAATGTTAGATACGTATTCAAAAATGTGTGATAGATAAACTGATAGATAGATAGATGGCTATATAGGCAAAACTGTAGATAAATACACTGGCAAATTAAAAAAAGCGCTAGAGAGGGATACACACACACACACACACACACACACACACACACACACACACACACACACACACACACACACACACACACACACACACACACACACACACACACATATATATATATATATATATATATATATATATATATATATATATATATATATATACATATATATATATATATATATATATATATATATACAGAAAAAAAAAAAGACAGAGGCAGAGACAGACAGACAGACAGAGAGACGACAGACAGAGAGATAGAGAGATAGACAAAGAAACAGGCAGAGACTGAGAGACAGACAGACAGACGTACAGAAAAAGAGACAGACAGAGAGATAGAGACACAGTCAGTCAGGGAGACAGAAAGAAAGACAGATAAACAAAGACAGATAGATATAAAAACAGGAGGACAAACAAAGACAAATGTAAGGACACACAAACAAGCAGAATGAGAGAAATTAGATAAAGAGACAGAAAGACAGACCGACAGACGGAAAGACAGATAAGTAGACAGTCAGAAAAAACAGACAGACAGAGAAACAGAAAACGGCAGAGACAGACAGACAGACAAAGAGACAGAAGCAGACAGAGACAGACAGACAGACAAAGAGACAGAAGCAGGCAGAGGCAGACAAACAGACAGACAGACAGACAGCGGCAAACAGAGACAGCCAGACAGACAAAGAGACAGCAAGACAGACAGAAACATACAGACAGCCATTTAAATAGATCGATGTGCTGTGGTTAGCGAACTAAACTCTACGGGTTTCACTTACATCTGAGCCTTTATTTTTTTTTATTTGTGGTAGCTTCGTAGGTCGAGGGAAATGACAAGAACGGGAGTATAATAAGCGAGATAAATAATGATAATAATGATGAAGTAATAATGATAATGATGATGAAGTAATAATGATAATAATGATGAAGTAATAATGAAATTGATATGAATGATAATGATGATTATAACGACTGATGTTGATGATGATGATGATAATCGATTGATGATGATGATGGTGATGATAATCGATTGATGATGATGATGGTGATGATAATGGTGATGATGATGATAATGGTGATGATGGTGATGATGATAATGGTGATGATGGTCATGATGATAATGGTGATGATGATAATGGTGATGATGGTGATGATAATGACAGTAATCGATTAATAATGAGGATGATGGTGAGGAATGATGATGATGCTGATAATGATAATGATGCTGATAATAGAAAGGATAATAGTAATAATGATAATAATGATAATAATAATAATGATAATGACAACGATATTCATAATGAATTGAACTATAAGGATAATAATGATAACAACAACAATGATAAAATAACAATGACAATAAAAATAACAATAATGATGAAAATAATGATAATAACAAAAAAAACATTGAACAGTGAGCTCAAAAGCCTTTGTTGGTAAGGCTGGTTTTCCCTTATCAGTAGAACGAATATAAATGATCTCTTCAAAAAGTTTATATTTTTGGTCTTCTTCCAAAACTCATGATCAAATTTGCATGAACTTTGGTAAGAGTGCATGTGCGTGCATGTGTATATACATATGTGTACTATGTATGTGTGTGTGCGTGTGTGTGCTTATGCATGTACGTGTGTGTGTGCGCGTGTATTTAGGCAAAGTGCGTGTGTGTGTGTGTGCTTATAAATGTACGTGTGTGTGTGCGCGTGTATTTAGGCAAAGTGCGTGTGTGTGTGTGCGTGTATTTAGGCAAAGTACATGTGTGTGTGTGCGTGTATTTAGGCAAAGTACGCGTGTGTGTGTGCGTGTATTTAGGCAAAGTACGTGTGTATGTTTTCGTGTGTAGGTGTGCATGTGTATGTGTACGTGTAAACATGTGTATGAGCAAAAACGACTGCCGTTAATGTATGCACACGTGTGTATACGTGAGCACTTACAAACACTACTCTAAATACACATTTGCATATTATCAACACTCACTCGTACAGAACACGTTGATTGGTCATCTCTGTTGCTTCCCATATTCCTTGCAATTCTAAAGGCACTCTCTTGCAACACCTCCATGAAGTGAAAATGAATTAAATGGAAAATGATAAAGTAAAATCTACAAAAAAGAAATTACTCTGTTATTTGTCTTTTAATCAAAAGAAATGAAATAGTGAGTTCTGGTATTTTGATTAGAGAATGGCTGCTTACGTACACAAGAACCAATATAATTTTCTTTCCTTTTCTTGTGAACTTATAGGGTAGCCGTCACATGGGTAAAAAAAAAAAAAAAAAAAAAAAAAAGGAGAGAGAGAGAGAGAGAGAGAGAGAGAGAGAGAGAGA
>NC_091553.1:48436156-48441156 GCF_042767895.1 Penaeus vannamei
TCTCATTCTCTCTTAATCGGTGTCTTTATTCCTGTCATTAATCAATATATTTTTTGTGTCTGTCTCTGCCACTGTCTATTTATTACTCTCTGATTTTCCCACTATCTTTTTCTTTCTCTTCCTTCTCCTCCTCGTCTTGCAACTCCATCTCCTCCTCTACACCGTTGTCTTTCTTCTTTTCCTCCACTATCACCTTCTTTTCCTCCTCCACCTCTTCTTTCTCCTCCTCCTCCTTCTTCACCTCTTCTTCCTCCTTCTCCTCCTCCTCCACCTCTTCTTCCTCCTCCTCCTCCTCCACTATCACCTCCTTTTCCTCCTCCACCTCGTCTTCCTCCTTCTCCTCCTCCACCTCTTCTTCCTCCTCTTCCTCCACTATCACCACCTTCTCCTCCTCCACCTCGTCTTCCTCCTCCTTCTCCTCCTCCACTATCACCTCCTTCTCCTCCTCCACCTCCTTTTCCTCCTTCACCTCTTCCTCCTCCTACACTATCACCACCTTCTCCTCCTCCACCTTGTCTTTTTCCTTCTCCTCCCCCTCCTCCCCCACCTCGTCTTCCTCCTTCTCCTCCTCCTCCCTCCCTCGCACTCTCCCGCCCTTCCCCACCTCCTTCCTTGTCTTCCTGAGCATAAAGGAGCGAATCCTTGACGGAGGAATCTCTCTCCTTCCTCCGCGTGCTTTAGGAAGGGAAAGCGAGAGAGAGAGAGAAAGAGAGAGGAGGAGGAGGAAGAAGAAGAGAAATATGAGGAGAAGGAAGGGGAAAAGGAGGAGGAGGAAGAGGAGAAGGAACGGGAAGGGGAGGAGAGGGAAGAGGAAGGGGAGGAGGATGGGGAAGGAGGAGGAGGAAGGAGAAAGGGAAGAGGAATAGGAGGAGTAAGAAAAAATGGAGAAGGAGGAGGAGAAGGGGAAGGGGAAGGGGAGGAGAAGGAGGAGGACGGGAAGAAAGAGGCAGATGATTATGACGATGATGATGAGGAAGACGGGAAGAAGGAGGTAGATGAGGAGGAGGAGGAAGAAGAAAAGAAGGAAAATAGATGATGATGAGGAGAAGAAAAAACAGATGAGGAGGAATTATTGTCCTTCTCTCTCCTCATGATTTCCTTCATTTCATCCTCACTAAATCCATCCTCTCGCCTGTCTCTGTTCTCGCATCGTCTCATTTCCCTTTCGTTCTTCTTACATTCCTTCCTCTTCCTCTTTCCGCGTGAGCTTCTCTACGTGGCGTTGTTGTTGTTGTTGTTGTTGTTGTGCGCATTTTTGGATTCGTTGTTGTCTGCATTTCCCTTCGTCTCTGAGATTTTTTTGTTGCTCTGTTTATACTATTTTGATCGCTAAAACACCCCGGCAGAAGTGTCATTTTTTATCTTTTTTAAATAGATATTAATTAAGAAAGATAATTAAGGCAAGATGAAGCTTTGGAATCAAATTATAGAGATCCCTACGTCACATAATGTGTTATCCCCCTTTGAACATGCCATCCAAATAATTGCATATCGGCATTCTCGTTCTCAATCTGTCTGTCTGTCTCTCTCATCTATCAATCTATCTCTCTATATCGTTCTCGTTCTCTATCTATCTATCTATCTATATCGCTCTTGTTCTCAATTTGTCTCTCTCTCTTTCTTTATTTATTTCTCTCTCTCTCTCTCCCGCCCTCCCATCTCTCTCTCACGTACACGTACACAAACAGTCATACACAAGCAAACAAATACAAACACACAGAGACACACGAAGAAAAAGACAAATGAAGACAACATAATACGCCTTAACATGTTCTGAACTTGTTGAATCATGAATCACGTGTCAGAGAAACGAACTTTGACATTTGGAAGGAAATGTTATCAGCTGATTTGGTTTAAGAGTGAGTACTTGCCACTGTAGTAGAGTTTTGGTTGAAAAAAAAGAAAAAGAAAGAAAGAAAGAAAGAAAGAAAGAAAGAGAAAGAAAGAAAGAAAGAAAATAAGAGAGAAAGAAAGAAATAAAGGAAGAAAGAAAGAAAATAAGAAAGAAAGGGAGAGAGAGAAAAGAAAGGAAGTAAGAAAGAAAATAAGAAAGAAAGAAAAATAAGAAAGAAGAAAGAAAAATATGAAAGAAAGAAAATAAGAAAGAAAGAAATATAGAAAGAAAGAAAAAGAAAGAAAGAATGAAAGAAAGAAAGAGAGAAAGAAAGAAAGAAAGATAGATAGAAAGAAAGAAAGAAAGAAAGAAAGAAAAAGAGAAAGAAAGAAAGAAAAAGAGAAAGAAAGAAAGAAAATAAGAAAGAGAAAGAAAGAAAGAAAGAACGAAAGAAAGAAAGAAAATAAGAAAGATAGAAAGTAAGAAAGAAAGAAAAATAAGAAAGAGAAAGAAAGAAACAAACAAAGAAAATAAGAAAGATAGAAAGTAAAAAAAGAAGAAAGAAAGAAAGAAAGAAAATAAGAAACTAAGAAAGAGAAAAAAAGAAAGAAAGAAAGAAAAAGGAACGAAAGAAAGAATGAAAGAAAGAAAGACAAAAAAAGAAATAAAATAAGAAAGAAAGAAAGACAGAAATAAAGAAAAAGAAAGAAAGAAAATAAGAAAGAAAGAAAGAAAGAAAAAAGAAAGAAAGAAAATAAGAAAGAAAGAAAATAAGAAAGAAAGAATGAAAGAAAGAAAAAGCGTCCGTCAACAACCTGTGACGTGGCTAAGGCCTAGCGATGCCCCAGCTGCCCCGAGGACATACCCGGAGCACAGCTGGACTAGTGGCCTGCGACCCGCCTCATCTACACCGTAATAATAAGCCAGATCACTGATATAATAATGTTTTGATTGTACTTATACAATCTTTGTGTCCTTATACAGCGTCACTGCTTTACACAAATCCGATATATTCGTTGATAAGCTTCAGAATTTTAAGAATACGAGAGCTATCAGACAGCTGTGTTTACAGGGCTGGTGGCGCCATCTCTCAGGGGGAGGTGGGGGGTGGAGGGAGAGGGCGACAGAGACGAAGGGAGAAAGGGAGGTAGGTCTCTTTCTCTCTCTCTGTCCCTCGCTCTCTCTCTCTATCTTTCTTTCTCCTTCCCTCGCTCTCTCTCTCTATATTTCTTTCTCCTTCCCTCGCTCTCTTTCTCTCTCCCTCCCACCCTCTCTCTCTCTCTCTCTCTTTCTCTCTCTCCCCTCTCTCTCTCTCTCCCTCTCTCTCTCTTTCTCTCTCTCTCTCTCTCTCCCTCTCCCACCCCCCTCTCTCTTTCTCTCCCATCCCCCCCTCTCTCTCTCTTTCTCTATATATTCTTTTTTTTCCATCCTACCGCTGGAGGGACACATCATAACGACAATCTGAACTCTATTACCGAAATAAACCTTGTCAACTGAAGCCAAAATATGAAACGAAACGAACATGTTTTTTTCCCTTTTCTCTCTCTCCCACCCTTTCTCTTTCTCTCGTTCTCTCCCTTCCCTCCTTTTTTTCTGTCTCTCCACTATATCCCTCATCCCCCGCTCGCTCTCTGTCTCTGTCTCTGTCTCTCCCCATTCTCTCTCTGTCTATCTATCTTTCGCTCTCATTCTCTCTCTCTCTCTCGCTCTCTCTTCCTCTGTTTATCTATCTCTCGCTCTTATTCTCTCTCTCTCTCTCTTTGTGTCTGTCTGTCTGTCTGTCTCTCTCGCTCTGCCTCCCTCCCTCCCTCCCTCCCTCCCTCCCTCTCTCTCTCTCTCTCTCTCTGTCTGTTTTTCCCTCTCTGTCTCCCTCCCTCCCTCTTTCTTTCTCTCTCTCTCTCTTTTTAGGAGGCCTATGTGTACCATGACAGATCAATCAGTTGTTCCTCCCCCTCTCTCTCTCTCTCTCTCTCTCTCTCTCTCTCTCTCCTCTCTCTCTCTCTCTCTCTCTCTCTCTCTCTCTCTCTCTCTCTCTCTCTCTCTCTCTCTCTCTCTCTCTCTCTCTCTCTCTCTCTCTCTCTTTTCAGGAAGCCTGTGTGTACCATGACAGATCAATCAGTTGTTCCCCCCTCCCTCCCTTTCTCTCTCTCTCTCTCTCTCTCTCTCTCTCTCTCTCTCTCTCTCTCTCTCTCTCTCTCTCTCTCTCTCTCTCTCTCTCTCTCTCTCTCTCTCTTTCAGGAGGCCTATGTGTACCATGACAGATCAATCCGTTGTTCCTCCCCCCCCCCCCTCCCTCTCTCTCTCTCTCTCTTTCTCTCTCTCTCTCTCTCTCTCTCTCTCTCTCTCTCTCTCTCTCTCTCTCTCTCTCTCTCTCTCTCTCTCTCTCTCTCTCTCTCTCTCTCTTTCAGGAGGCCTGTGTGTACCATGATAGATCAATCAATTGTTTCCACAATGTTGGAAAAATAACCAACGTTCACCTTTTTAACTTGAAACTGGGCTTTATAAACAGATATTCTATACCTCTCACTCTATATGACTCTTTGTCTGTCTGTCTAAATTTACATGTAAAAATAGATTTATCTGGGTATCTCTTTCTCTTTATATGTCTAGTTCCATCCATATAATTTATTTATTTAATCTATTAGATACTCGTCTATCTATCGATATCTATCTATCCATCAATGACTATCCATATGTGTGTGTATATTACCTAACGTGTGTGTATTACCATGTTTATGTATTCATTTTTTTCAATATCTGTACAAACGATGTATAACGAACCAGTAGATGGAAATGAATCGAAAGTTATCTATTTATCTATCTATCGATCTCGTTCTCTATCTCCCCATCTCTCGCTCTCAATCTCTTTCCCTCTGTTTTTTTTTGTCTTTGTCTAACCTCCCTCTCTATATATCTCTCTCTTTCTCTTTCTCTCTCTCTTTCTGTGTATCTATCTCTCGCTCTCGTTCTCAATCTGTCTGTCTGTCTGTCTCTCTTTCTATCTCTCTCTCTCTCTACATGTATCTATCTGTCTATATATATATGTATATCGTTCTCGTTCTCGTACTCTATCTATCTACCTATCTATATCGCTCTTGTTCTCAATTTCTCTCTCTCTCTCTCTCTCTCTCTCTCTCTTTCTCTCTCTCTCTCTCTCTTTCTTTCT
>NC_091553.1:48443656-48448656 GCF_042767895.1 Penaeus vannamei
AAAAGCAAAAAATAAACAAAAAGCACAAACACAAAAGCAAAAATAAACAAAAACACAAACAAAAACAAAAATAAAAAAAAGCACAAAAACAAAAGCAAAAAATAAACAAAAAGCACAAACACAAAAGCAAAAAATAAACAAAAGCACAAAAACAAAAGAAAAATAAACAAAAGCACAAAAACAAAAGCAAAAAATAAAAAAAAAAGCACAAACACAAAAGCAAAAATAAACAAAAGCACCAAAACAAAAGCAAAAATAAACAAAAAGCACAAAAACAAAAGCAAAAAATAAACAAAAAGCACAAAAACAAAAGCAAAAATAAACAAAAAGCACAAACACAAAAGCAAAAATAAACAAAAGCACCAAAACAAAAGAAAAAAAATAAACAAAAGCACCAAAACAAAAGCAAAAAATAAACAAAAAGCACAAAAACAAAAGCAAAAATAAACAAAAAGCACAAACACAAAAACAAAAATAAACAAAAAACACAAAAACAAAAGCAAAAAATAAACAAAAAGCACAAACTCAAAAACAAAAATAAACAAAAAGCACAAAAACAAAAGCAAAAAATAAACAAAAAACACAAAAACAAAAGCAAAAAAAAAAACACAAACACAAAAAAAAAAAATAAAAAAAAAACACAAAAAAAAAAAAAAAAAAGAAACAAAAAGCACAAAAACAAAAACAAAAAAAAAAGCACAAAAACAAAAGCAAAAAATAAACAAAAAGCACAAACATAAAAACAAAAAATAAACAAAAAACACAAAAACAAAAGCAAAAAATAAACAAAAAGCACAAAAAACAAAAGCAAAAAATAAACAAAAAGCACAAAAACAAAAGCAAAAAAATAAACAAAAAGCACAAACACAAAAACAAAAAATAAACAAAAAGATTCGAAGTTATAATCGCATAAGGGTATGTGTGTTTGCCATGAGTACTTATGCTGCCGCCAGACTCACTCTCTGGGGCCAGATTCATTTGCATAATGACTAGTGTTTGTCGTTCTGGAGTGTAATTTGGTGTGTGTGTGCGTGTGTGTGTGTGTGTGTGTTCGTGTGGATATGTTCGCATGTGGTGATATACATAGCCCTAAAATTTTTATTTCAGATAAGAGAGGGGGCTGGGGCATACATACACGCTCTCTCTGTCACTCTCTCAGTCTTTCTGTCTCTCTCACTCACTCACTCACTCTCTCTCTCTCTCACTCACTGTCTGTCTGTCTGTCTGTCTGTCTCTCTCTCGCTCTCTCTCTCTCTTTCTCGCTCTCTCTCTCTCTCTCTCTCACTCACTCACTCTCTCTCTCTCTCTCTCTCTCCCCCCCCCCTCTCTCTCTCTCTCTCTCTCTCTCTCTCCTTCTCTCTCTCTCTCTCTCTCTCTCTCTCTCTCTCTCTCTCTCTCTCTCTCTCTCTCTCTCTCTCTCCCTCTCTCTCTCTCTCTCTCTCTCTCTCACTCACTGTCTGTCTGTCTGTCTGTCTCTCTCTCTCCCTTCCCTTCTCTCTCTCCCTCCCTCCCTCTCTCTTTGTATATATATATATATATATATATATATATATATATATATATATATATACATACACACACACACACACGCACAAACACAAGTATATATATATATTTTTCCCATAGATTCAGTTTTAAGTTACATCCACCGAGAATTTTGTTTGGTAAAATTGCAAAGAACATTGTAAATCAAAATGCACTGGTGGAGATTAAAAAAAAAAGTCAGATGATATTTTCTATTTCGAATGCGTATGACAGGAAGACCCATAAATAAATAAAAAAGAAGAACAAAATAGAAAAAAAGGAAAGGAAAAAAATACACATCACGCAATACGCTTAGCATAGACAAACAGACATATAAAAAGGGTGAAGAAGAAGAGGAAGAAGAAGAAGAAGAGAAGAAGAAGAAGAGAGGAGGAAGAAGAGAAGAAAAAGAAGAAGAAGAAGACAGAGAAAAAAGAAGGAGAAAGAGAAGAAGGAGAAGAAGAAGAAGAAACAAAAAAAGAAGAAGAAAAAGAAAGAGAAGATATAGTACAAGCAAAAGAAGAAGAAGAAGAAAAAAAAATGAAGAAGGAGAAGAAGAATAGAAAGAAAAAACGAGAGAGACGTCTATTACGCAACGTCTCTCACGCAACAGACAGCCGTTCCCGAGACCAGTCCAAGCCCGGCCGGTGAAGCGGTGACCAGCTTGCGGAGGGGGTTTAGAAGCGTGGTGTGTCGCCCCGTTTCTCGTAAGGGGGAGAGGGAGAGAAGAGGAGGATGAGGGAGAAGATGAAGGAGAAGAGGAGGAAGAGGAAGAAGGGGAAGAGGGAGAAGGAGAAGAAGGAGGGGGAGAGGGAGGAGAAGGAGAGGAAGAGGAAGGAGAGGGAGAGGAAGGAAAGGAAGAAGAAGGAAAGGAAGAAGAAGGAGAAGAAGAAGAAGGAGAAAAAGAAATAACAATAAGAGGGAAAGGAAGAAGAAGGAGAAGGGAAGGAAGAAGGGAGAAAAAGAAGAAGGAAAGGAAACATAAGAAGAAGAAGGAGAAGAAGGAGAAGGAAAGGAAAGGAAGAAGAAGGAGAAGAAGAGGAGGAGGAGAAGAAGAAGGAAAGGAAGAAAAAGAGGAAGAAGGAAAAAAAGGAGAAAGAAGCAGAAGAAGGAGAAAAGGAGGAAGAAGAAGGAAAAGAAGGAAAGGAAGAAGAAGGAGAAGAAGAAGAAGGAAAGGAAGAAGAAGAAGAGGGGGAAATAGTAGAAGAAGAAACAGAAGAATGAGTAGAAGAATATAAAGAAAAAAGAAGATCAAGTACAAGCAGAAGAAGAAGAATAAGAAGAAATAGAAAAAAAAGAAAAGGAAGAAGCAGAAGGAGACGAAGAAAAAAAACAACAACAACAACGAGAGAGCGCCAGAAGCAAGATATATCCACCTGTTTCTCGTGAGAGAGAGACGGAGAGGGAGAAAGGGGGAATAAGAGAGAGAGGAAAAGGTAGAGGAGCAAGGAATGAGGAAAAGAAATGAGGGGGGGGGGGAGATAGAGAACGGAAGGAGGAAAGAAGGAGAGGACAAGGAAGGAGAAATAAGGAGGTTTTAAAAGCATGATACATTCTCCCGTTTCTCGAAAGGGGGAGAGGGAGAGGGAGAAGGAGAAAGGGGGAATAAGAGAGAGGAAAAGAAATGAGTGGCTGGGAGATAGACAAAGGAAAGAGGAAAGTAGGAGAGGACAAGGAAGGACAAATAAGGAAGAAAGGAGGTTTTAAAAGCATGATACATCCTCCTTTCCTTCGTAAATATAGAGTATAGACGCGGGGGAGGGAAGGGAGGGAGAGAGGGAGGGAGGGAGGAGGGAGGGAGGGAGGAGGGAGGGAGGGGGGGGGAAGGAAGGGGAGGGAGGGAGAGAGGGAGGGAGGAGGGAGGAAGGAGAGGGAGGAGGGAGGGAGGGAGAGGGAGAGAGAGAGAGAGAGAGAGAGAGAGAGAGAGAGAGAGAGAGAGAGAGAGAGAGAGAGAGAGGGAGGGAGGGAGTGAGTTTCCGAACCCCATGTGAACCGAGGCGTCAAAGGGATCGGATGCGGCCGCGAGTAGGATCGGAATCTGTTTGTGTTGCAATCAAGAGGGTTCAGTGCCGAGGTTTGGGTCTCTCTCGGCGCTGTCTCCAAGGTGGGAGGAGGAGGGAGGAGGAGGAGGAGAAGGAGGGAAGTGGGAGGGGGAGAAGGAAGGAAAGAGAGAGAAGGGGGAGGAAGAGGGAGGGGAAGGGGGAGAGGGAGAGGGGGGAAAGAGAGAGAAGGAGGAGGGAGTGGGAGGAGGTGGGAGGGAGGGGATGTGGAAGGGGAGGGAGGGGAAGGGGAAGGGGAAGAGAGAGGAGGGGGAGGGAGGATGGAGAGAGAGAGGAGAGGGGAAGGTGGAGAAGGAAAGGGATGGGAAGGGAAAGAGGGAGAAGGAGGAGGAGGAGGAGGGACAGGGGAGGAAGAGAAGGAGGAAGAGGTGGGAGAGGGAGAGGAGGAGGGACAAGGGAAGAGGGAGGGAGGGGAGAAAGTGGATAGAGGAGAAGAGATACAGGGGAGGAAGAGAAAAAGGGGAAGAGGGAAGAAGAGGTGGGGGGAGGGGTAGGGAGAGAAAGAGAAGGAGGAAGAGGAAGATGAAGAGTAGGAGGTGGGAGAGGCAGGGGAAGGGGGAATGGGACAGGTGGGACAGGGAGGAGGAGGGGCAGGGGAAGAGGGAGGAGGAGGAGGAGGAGGAGGGAGAGGAAGGAAAAGGTTGGGAGAGGGAGAAGGAGGAAGAGGAGGGAGGGGAATAGAGAGAGAGAGAGAGAGGGAGGAAGAAAGGGAGAGAAGGAGAAGGGGGAGGAGGAGGAGACAGAGGAGGAATGGATGGGAGGGGAAGGGGGTGAGGGGAAGAGAGAGGGAGTGGTAGGAGGGTATTGGGAAAGATAAAGGGAGGAAGGAGGAAAAGGGAAGCAGGGAAGAAAGGGGGAGGTGGGAAGGGATAGAAGGGGAAGGGAAAAAGGTAGGGGAAGAGGGAAAGGTACAGAGAAAGAAAGAGGGAGAAGGGGAGAAGGGGGGAGGAGATGAAGGGAGAAAGAAGGAGGAAGAGGGCGTATGTGAAAGGGAAAAGGGGGAGGGGAGAAGAAGGGGTGGGGGGGAGGGGGGAAGGGTACTTGGGGAAGGGGATCTATAGAAGCCTTGAACGTACACGTGTGTTTACAGAGACAAACATAGACTCACAAACACTTAGACACAGTATCGATCTAAAATATGCCTGAGTATGCACCAATCTCTCTTACACACACATACACACACACGCACACACACACACACACAGACACAGACACACACACACACACACACACACACACATGTTCCTGTTTTGGAGTTGTCTCTGTGCTTGGGAAGGAAGGGGGAGAGATGAGGGAGGGAAGAGGGAGGAGTGAGAGAAGGGGTGAGAGAGAGGGAGAGAGAGAGGGAGAGAGAGAGGGAGAGAGAGAGAGAGAGAGAGAGAGAGAGAGAGAGAGAGAGAGAGAGAGAGAGAGAGA
>NC_091553.1:48463656-48468656 GCF_042767895.1 Penaeus vannamei
ACGAAGCCAAAAACAAATTTTAAACCACATCTTCATCTCGAACATTCCCAGATAAATTCTTTCCCTATTCCTAAGTACAAATAAAAGCAATCGTTGGCCACTCTCGCATGCTGTACAATAAATACCAGCATTCTCGCCCTGTTCACAGTTCCACCGCAATAACAGTCGCTAACAGTGGTACTGCCAAGGGTGTTAAACAACCCACATTATACAGCACATATCTCTCGCGAGCAACCATTGATGCTTCCACGAACTGCTCCCATTCCTCGCACGGAGCGGACACAACTCTACGGCCCGCAACCCACATTTGGTTTACTCGGCTCCAGTTGGCGGTTTGCTGTCCTGCTGTTTATTATTATTTTTGGGTGGGTGGGCTGGGTGGGATAGGGGTAGGGGCTGTCTTGGTTTTCTTACATATATTATTATTATTATGCTTTAAAAGTTTTGACTGTCTGTCTCTCTATTTGCATGTCTATTTGTTTGTCTGTCTCTTTCTCGTTCTCTCTCACTTCTGTCTGTCTTTTTTTTCTCTCTCTCTCATTCTCTTTCTCCATCTCTCTTGTCTGTATCTTTCTCTTTCTCTCCATCTCTTTCTCCGACCCCCCCCTCTCTCCCTTCCGCATTCTCCATCTGCTCTTTCCATCTCTCCCTATACCTCCTCCCTCCTCTCCCTCTCCTATTGGTGCCTCTCCACCCCTTCCCCATCTACGTACCTACATATTCATGTATTCATCTTTTCGGATATCATACAGTCGATCCGCTAATTCGCTTACATATTCATTCCCCGTCCTTGCCCCCACGTTTATGATGGCGCGTCAGAGTCCACCGAAGACAGAGTCAGCAGGATGGTGGACCAGTCTCTGCCACTATGAAGATGAGGAAGCTTATTTCTCCAAGTTCTTTCTCTTCTTTTTCTGCTCTCTCTCTTCAATAGTTCTCTCGTCCATCCCCTTCCTGTTCCATCTCGTTTTACAGGGTCTTCCGTTTCCTTTTTTATCTTTCTCTCAAGGCAGATTTTCAGTAAAGGGATTTTGTGATTTCTCTGTCTCTGTCTCTCTTTCTCTATCTCTGGCTCTGTCTGTCTCTCTCTCTCTCTCTGTCTCTGGCTCTGTCTGTCTGTCTCTCTCTCTCTCTCTGTCTCTGTCTGTCTGTCTGTCTCCCTCTTTCCCTCTCACTTTGTCTATCTCTGCCTATCTGTCTGTCTCCCTCTCTCCCTCCTTCCCTCTTCTCCTGCTCTCCCTTTCTCTCACTCGGAAAATTATACACCTGATCTGAACGCATTCCCCCCTCATACTTCAACAAGACCCTCCTCCAATACACCCGACGAGAGACAGACAAATCACCCAACAGGACTAGACCCAACTACACCTTTTTCTCTTCCCACGCTCGGCGCATCGACCCAGCCCGGAACAAAAGACCACGACTATCCTCCCGTGATCCACATCGACCCCGTAGCTTAGTCTTCGTCACACTTAGGAATGTTTGAGGCGCAGGATAACACTCGGCGAGGACTGACTGTGCTAGGCTGGGCTGGGAGCAGTTCCTTCATCGCGCTATCACTCACCCAGGACAGAAGGGGGGAGCCTTAGGCCTACGTCGAGGCTCCTCCCGTGGAACAATATGTCTCACGCGGCCCAATGCTCGATTTTTTTCTCTGTCGTTTTCTTTTTTCTTTTGCTTCCCACTCTTTTTTTTTGTTTTGTTTTTGTTTTGCCTCCCACGGTGTTCTTGTTCCTTTTTCATTTCGTACTTTGTCATATTTATATCTTTTATTTTCTTTTATTATCTTACTTATTTTTCCGACTATTGCTAGACTTCTTTCTGTTGTCTGTCTACTTAACCTTCATTTTCTTCTTCATTTTCTTCTCTGTCTCCTTTCTCCTTCCTTCTTCTTATGTTATTTTGTCTCTATCTTTCTCTTCGTTTTCTTCTCTCTACCAATCCCTTCCGCTCTAACCTGCACTTTATCGTTTTCTAGATTTACTCTTTCTTCTCATCTTCTTTGCTTCTCATTTCCTTTTTCCTTCTCGATTTTCCTCCTCTTTTTTCCTCGCTCTCTTTCTCTCTCTCCGTCACCTCGTATTTCTTTTCCCTCTCTTTCTCTTTTTCTTCATCCTCTCTATCTTCCTTCTTCTCCTCCTTTTCTTCATCTCTTTTCCTTTACCTCTTTCTCATAAACAGTCCTTCTTCCTTGTCTCTACTTTTCTCTCCTTCCCCTTCCTCTCTCTTTCTCTCTCTCCCTTTATTTTTTGCCTCTTGCACCTACTTTCCCTTTTCTCTCCCTCTTCTTTCCCCCTATCTTCCATTTCATTTTCTCCCTCTTCGTTGGCACCTATTTTCTTTTCTTATTTTTTCCTTCTTGTATCTCCTCTCTTTTCTGATTATTTTTCTTCTTTTTTTAGCTACTCTCTTTTCTCATTATTTTTTCCTCTACTATCTCCTCTCTTTCCTTCTTCATTCACTCTTCTCCTCCTTTCCCCTCCTTTTCCTCTTCTCCCCCCTTTCTTCCTCCTCTTCGTTTTTCCTTTCTTTTCGCCTATCCTTCTCTCTCTTTCTCTCCCTCCTTATCATCACCTTCTTTCCTCCTTTCTTCCCCTTTCTTCTCCTCTCTTTTTCCTCTTTTTCATCCTTTCTATCTCTCCTTCTTCTTCTCTCTCTCTTCCTCCTCCTCTTCATTCTTTCCCCTACCTTTCTCCTTCTGCCTCTCTTTCTTCCTCCTCCTCTTCATTCTTTCCCCTACCTTTCTCCTCCTTCTACCTCTCCTTCTTCTTCTTCCTCCTTCTCTCTCTCTCACCTCTTCGTCCTCTTCATTATTTCCTTACCTTTCTCCTCCTCCTTCTTCTTCTTCTCTCTCTCTCACTTCTTCCTCCTCTTCATTCTTTCCCCTACCTTTCTCCTCCTTCTACCTCTCCTTCTTCTCTCTCTCTTTCTTCCTCCTCCTCTTCATTCTTTCCCCTACCTTTCTCCTCCTCCTTCTTCTTCTTCTCTCTCTCTCTCACTTCTTCCCTCCTCTTCATTCTTTCCCCTACCTTTCTCCTTCTTCTCTCTCTCTCTCTTCCCCTCTCTCTCTCACTTCCTCCTCCTCTTCATTCTTTCCCCTACCTTTCTCCTCCTTCTACCGCTCCTTCTCCTTCTCTCTCTCTCTCTCTCTTCCTCCCTTCCCCCTACCTTTCTCCTCCTTCTACCGCTCCTTCTTCTTCTCTCTCTCCCTCTCTTCCTCTTTATCTAATGTCCTCTCCATCTTCCCCGTCGTTAGATTTCCCTTATCGCGACGAAGAGTATTTCAGAGAGAGAAATGTAGGACGATAAATAAGCGGGACAGAGTCGTTAAATACGATAATAGGTAAATAAGTGGATAAATGCGAAATACAGAGGATCGGGCAATGGTGTGGATTGACTGGGCGTACGACTGGATTCTCTTCTGCTGTCTGGATCCTCTTTGTTTTTGTTTTTTTTAGGGGTTTGTGGGTGTTGGTTGTTTCGTTTATAGTTTTCGCTTTGGTTCTCCGTCTCTCGTGTTTTCTTTTTTTGTTTTTCTTGGTTATAGTTATGATAAAGATGATGATAATGATGATAATATTAATGAAAAGGATAACAGTGGTAATGATAATGATGATGATAATGATGATGATGATGATGATGACGATAATGATGATGATGATGACGATAATGATGATGATGATAACGATAATGATGATGATGATAATGATAACGATAAATATGACCGTAATAATGATAATGAAGGAAATTATAGTAATAAAAATAATAATGATTATAGTAAGACATAAAATCATAACAATAACAGTAATGCTGATGATAATCATGACACTGACAATGATGACAATGATAATGGTAATGATGATGATGATCATAATAATGGTATCAACAATAGTGATAGTAATGGTGATAAAAAGGAAATAACGATTATGGTAATGATGATAATGTTAACAATGTTGATAATAGTCATTGTAATAGTAATGATTAAGATAATTATAATAATCATAACAATACTAATGATGTTAATAACAATGATAATGATAATGATAGTGATAATGAAAACAATGATAATAATGATAATAAAAGCAATAAGGATAACGATGATATTGATAAAAGTAGCATTGATCATGATATTGATGTTGATAATGATGACGATAAAGATCATGTTCATAACAATAATGACAAGGATGATAATGATATCTATAATGATAATGATAATGACAGTAATAGCAATATCTAATAATAATTGGAATGATGATAACGATAATGATTACACTGAGAATAACAACAATGATAATGATGGAATTAGCAAAGAAAAAAAAAAATAACATTAATTGCACTAACAATAATGAAGATACCGATAAAAGCAATTCACGATAATTGAAGTAATTAAAGACGACAGAGGAGAGGAAGAGAGAGAGAGAAAAAAAGAAATAGAAGGAAGAGATATATAAGCAAGAAGAATGACACAAGAATGAAAAGCAGAAGACGGGGAACAGGAGAGAAAATAAGATAAAGCAGGTGACCCAGAAAGGAGGAAGAGGAAGAGGAGAGTAAATTGAGTGGGAATTAAAAATGGATGTAATAGAGGAGGGGGAACGTGAAGGAAAGAGGTGGGGAGAGGAGAGGATAATGTGGAAGAAATATAGGACGAGGGAAGAGAGAATAAAGAGAGCGTGCGTGAAGAAATGTAATGATAGAGGGAAGAGAATAAAAAGAAAAAAGTGGAAGGGGAGAAAAGGAAAATGTATATAACGTACTGGAAGATGGGGTAGAGAGAGAGAGAGAGAAAGAGAGAGAGAGAGAGAGAGAGAGAGAGAGAGAGAGAGAGAGAGAGAGAGAGAGAGAGAGAGAGAGAGAGAGAGAGAGAGAGAGAGAGAGAGAGAGAGAGAGAGAGAGAGAGAGAAAGAGAGAGAGAGGGAGAGAGAGAGAGAGAGAGAGAGAGAGAGAGAGAGAGAGAGAGATAGATAGATAGATAGATAGATAGATAGATAGATAGGTAG
>NC_091553.1:48473656-48478656 GCF_042767895.1 Penaeus vannamei
ACATCCGCACTTAACTCTGAACAAGATTGGCTTCCCGGTATTTGGTCAGTGTAATTACCCAGAGAAAATTATATGCTTATTTAAAGCTGTTTTATCTCTCCAACTTTATATTCCAACCCTGGCTATAAATTGCCACTTACTCTGCGTAAGAGAAACAGAAAAAAAGAAGGAGAAGAGAGAGACGGTAAGAGAGAGAGAGAGAGAGAGAGAGAGAGAGAGAGAGAGAGAGAGAGAGAGAGAGAGAGAGAGAGAGAGAGAGAGAGAGAGAGAGAGAGAGAGAGAGAGAGAGAGAGAGAGAGAGAGAGAGAGAGCGAGAGAGCAATTAGAAAGAGAGAGAGAGAGAGAGAATGAAAAAAAAAAAAAATCCGCACTTAACTCTGAACAAGATTGGCTTCCCGGTATTTAGTCAATGTAATTACCCAGAGAAAATTATATGCTTATTTAAAGCTGTTTTATCTCTCCAACTTTATATTCCAACCCTGGCTATAAATTGCCACTTACTCTGCGTGAGAGAAACAGAAAAAAAGGAGAAGGAGAAGAGAGAGAGACAGTGAGAGAAAGAGAGAGAGAGAGAGAGAGAGAGAGAGAGAGAGAGAGAGAGAGAGAGAGAGAGAGAGAGAGAGAGAGAGAGAGAGAGAGAGAGAGAGAGAGAGAGAGAGAGAGAGAGAGAAAGACAAAAACTAATGCAATCTACTTGATACGGAAATAAATATCATCCACATTTATAAGGGAGATAGCATTAAATCTGCTTAATGGGATTATAGGAAGAATGTTTTAAAAATACTCCACTTCGGAAAGGAATTCAATCTCTTGCCTCGCACTCTGGCCTCAAATACATTTAAATTGCTTTTAGACCCGAAACCGGTACAAAATGTATGCAAATTAGGCCTTAGCTAACTTTAAAACCCATCTCAGTTACTTTACGTGTATGTGTGTTTTCGCTTTATTAGTATTTTTAACAATAGTATAAAACAAACGAAACTGGATTAATTAATTAAATAATGGATTAATGTACTAACTATAGGGATTATGATAAACTGTATTAATTGCGAGAAATATAGAAAAGATATGAAGGAGAATGAATATTAGTACAATATAAGAGATATATTTAACCGGCATCGAATATATATCTTTTTTCAGAAATGGATAATAAAATGTCACGTATTTGATATGACTTTTGTGTTGGGATAATAATTATTACTTAGGTGATAGCACTTTGAAATATATACAGATTGACTGACACAAAGTTACATAGATAAAGAAGATATATATATATTTTTTAAACTAGATTTTCATATATTTTGAAAATATACATATATATGATTTATTTGAATTCATTGGAATATAACATATAAAAAATAATATACTGAATTATAACAGCATAATGGGGATATGTACATAAACATTACATGATAAATATAATGATAATAGCAGCAGGAACAATAGTTGTAGTACTAATGACAATAATGACAATTATGATAATAATGATAATAATGATGAAGAGGATGACAATGATGATAACAAAAATGATAATTAAAGTGAAAATCATATTATTGATAATGATGATGACAATAAACGTGAAAATAATAAGAATAGTGGTATTAACAGCAGTCATGATGATAATAAACATAGTAATAATAATAATAAAAGTGATAATAACAATAATATTAATAATGATAAAAATTATGATAGTAATAACGAAAACAATAATAATAATGATAATGAAAATGGTGATTATGATAATAGTGATAATGATGATGACAGAAAATTATAACAAAAATAATAACAATGATACAGATAGTAACAACAAGAATAATAGCACTGATGATAGACATGATAATAATGATAATGAATTTAATGGTACTGATGATTATGCTACGAATAGTAATAAGAACAATAATGATAATGATATCAATAATAATCATGAAAATTATAAAAACAATAACATTAATGATAGATATGATAATAGTAATATTGATCATGATAATAATGATGATAATGAATATGGTAATGATGACTAAAGATAACCATTGTAATAATAATAGCGATAATAATAATTGCAATTATGAGAATTATAGTAATAATGATGATAATAGTAGTAATGATAATGTATATATCATTAAATAATAATTAAAAAAATAAATAATCGAAAGACAACGCATTCTACATATATAAAGAGGTGCACTTAACCCCTGTCTGCCTGTGTGTCTATCTGTCTGCCTGTGTGTCTATCTGTCTATCTGTCTGTCTATCTGTCTGCCTGTCTGTCTGTCTATCTGTCTGCCTGTCTACCTGTCTGTCTATCTGTCTGCCTGTCTGTCTATCTATCTGCCTGTGTGGCTATCTGTCTGTCTGTGTGTCTATCTGTCTGCCTGTCTGTCTATCTGTCTGTGCCTGTGTGTCTATCTGTCTGCCTGTCTGTCTATCTGTCTGCCAGTCTGCCTGTCTGTCTATCTGTCTGCCTGTCTGTCTGCCTGTCTGTCTATCTGTCTGCCTGTGTGTCTATCTGTCTGCCTGTGTGTCTATCTGTCTGCCTGTGTGTCTATCTGTCTGCCTGTCTGTCTATCTGCCAGCCTGTGTGTCTATCTGTATGCCTGTCTGCCTGTCTGTCTATCTGTCTGCCTGTCTGTCTATCTGTCTGTCTATCTCTCTATCTGTCTATCTGTCTGCCTGTCTGTCTATCTGTCTGGCTGTCTGTCTATCTGTCCGCCTGTCTGCTCTCCCCGATCGGCAGACATGTCTATCAACGGTCGCCAGTGCATAGAGTGATTGACAGATCCTGTTAGATGCGAGACTGCTTCTACAACACGTTCGCGAGAAAAGGTTTTGGCAGCGTGTTGACCCTCCGCTGATCGGTGAGTCACTGGGCCAGAGAGGGAGAGGGAGGGAGGGAGGGAGGGAGGGAGAAGGAGGGAGGGAAGGAAGGAAGGAGGGAGGGAGGGAGGAAGGGAGGGAAGGAGGGGGAGAGGGAGGGAAGGAGGGAGGGAGAGAGGGAGAGGGAGGGTGGGAGGGAGAGGAAGGGAGGGAGGGAGAGGGAGGGAGGGAGGGAGAGGGAGGAAGGGAGGGAGAGGAGGGAGGGAGGGAGGGGGAGGAGGGGGAGGGAGGGAGAGAGAGAGAGGGAGAGAGAGAGAGAGAGAGAGAGAGAGAGAGAGAGAGAGAGAGAGAGAGAGAGAGAGAGAGAGAGAGAGAGAGAGAGAGAGAGAGAGAGAGAGAGAGAGAGAGAGAGAGAGAGAGAGAGAGAGAGAGAAAGAGAGAGAGAGAGAGAGAGAGAGAGAGAGAGAGAGAGAGAGAGAGAGAGAGAGAGAGAGAGAGAGAGAGAGAGAGAGAGAGAGAGAGAGAGAGAGAGAGAGAGAGAGAGAGAGAGAGAGAGAGAGAGAGAGAGAGAGAGAGAGAGAGAGAGAGAGAGAGAGAGAGAGAGAGAGAGAGAGAGAGAGAGTCCAAGGGTGAGTGATGAGTTAATAAACGTCATTCTCTTTGTGTGTATTTTACTTTCTTTTCTGAATGGCTTATTTTTTCTTGTTTCTTTTTCTCTCCTCTCTGTGTCTCTATCTCTCCCTCTCTCTCTCTCTCCCTTGTCCTCCCTCCCTCCCTCCTCCCCCCCCTCTCTCTCTCAGTCCTTTCTCTCCTCTCTCTCACTGGGTGTTTCTCTGTCTCTTTTCCTACTCCTTCCTTCCCTTTTCTCTTCTTCTTTCTTTATTTCTGTTTGTTTGTCTGTCTCGTTCTGTCTCTCTTTCTCTCTCCTTTTCTCAGTCTTATTTTCTCTCCATCCGTCTGTCTGTCTCTCTTTCTTCTCTCTCTCCTTCCCTTTGTCTCTCTTAGCTCCTTCCCATTCTTTTTCTCGCTCTTCCATCCTCCCTCCTTCCTCTTCTCTTCCTCCTTCCTTCTTCTCTTTCTTCCTCCCTTCCTTCTTCTCTTCCTCCCTCCTTCCTCCTCTCTTCCTCCCTCCTTCCTCTACCCTTCCTCCCTCCTTCCTCCTTTTTCCTCCCTTCTTCCTCTTCTCTTCCTCTCTTTTCCTCCCTCCTTCCTCTACTCTTCCTACCTCCATCCTCTTCTCCTCCTTCCTCCTCTCTTCCTCCCTCCTTCTTCTTCTCTTCCCCCCTCCTTCCTCTTCTCTTCCTCCCTCCATCCTCTTCTCTTCCTCCCTCCTTCCTCTTCTCTTCCTCCCTCCTTCCTCTACTCTTCCTCCCTCCTTCCTCTACTCTTCCTCCCTCCTTCTTTCCTCTACTCTTCCTCCCTCCTTCCTCCTTTCTTCCTCCCTCATTTCTCTTCTCTTCCTCCCTTCCTCTCTCTCTTTCTTCCCCTCACCCGTTCTCACACCAAAGGAAAAAAAAAAAGAAAAAAACCTCCTTTTCTCAGCTGGAAAAAAATTAAACAGAGTTAATTACCTCATTCTCTTAAGGGTAAAAGTCTTTAACATCATAGATAAGAAAAATGAAACGCATTCTTCCCCCCCCTGCCCTACCCCCATTTCAGAAAGAATGAAAGAAAGAAGAAAAAAGAAAGAAAGAAAGAAAAAAAAAACGTGTAAGCTCTATCACATTAAATTTCACAAATATTTAAACCAAGAATTTCACTTCAGTGGTAAAAGAAATAAAACAAAAGAGAAAGAAGAAGAAGAGGAATACGTATACATGTATATATATGTACGTATCTATCTATCCACACACACACACACACGCACACACGCACACACACACGCACAAACACAAACACACATACACACAGAACATCGCACATCTCCTTCTACTTTTATTTAAGGAACATCTCTCTCTCTCCCTTTTGCGTTTCGTATCAGACAATAACGTCTCAGAAACTGCCCAATATATATGGTCACTTGTGCTCTCCTCCGCGCTGCACAAACATTAGAGTTTAATGATAATGCGAGGAGAGGACGAAGGAAGTCAAAGTACACAGCACTTGGGTTCAGGGAGAGCCGGGTATTTGCCGTGAAATGGCTGTCTTTGTTTTCTTTCTCTTCTTTGTCTTTCTTTCTTTCTTTC
>NC_091553.1:48516156-48518656 GCF_042767895.1 Penaeus vannamei
TATATATATATATATATATATATATATATATATATATATATATATATATATATATATATATATATATATATATATATATATATATATATATATATATAGATATATATATATATATATATATATATATATATATATATATATATATATATATATATGTATATGTATGATGTGTGTGTGTGCATTGTGTGTGTGTGTGTGATGTATTATAATAATGTCTATATCTATAAACTACTCTCTCTGTGTGTATCATGTCTATATCTATAGCTATCTCTCTATCTATATATGCATTCACACACACACACACACACAACGCCCATCCCCCAAACACAATTACCTAAAACCCGACCCCCCCCCATTAACAGTAGCCCCAATACCGCCCATCAACGCCCCATCAGGACCCCACGCCCACACCCCGCCCACGCCACAACCTCGACTAAGAAACCTCTTGGCGCCATCTGTCTTCGGGCTCTCCGTAGTGTTGCCATTCATACTTCCACAAAACCGCTAGCCTTGATTTGTTAAAAACCGCTATACCGCTAAGAAACATGCTAAAAAATCGCTAAATATAGATTAAACTTTCAGAAAAAAAAGAAAAGATGAAAAAGAAGAAAACAGAAAAATAATCCCCGCTAGGTCACGAGTCAAAATCTCAAAATCTAGCGGGGAAAAAGTCGCTAGGATGGCAACACTGGTCCTTAGCGCCTAGCCGTCGATAGCGCTGTAATGTAGCAGTGATTATCGCTACTTTCTCTCGGGGGAAAAAATAAAAGGTGCGGGATGATTGTTATTGCTATTAGTGCTATTGTTCCTATTTTTTTTTCTTTTTTTGTTGTCTGTCATTATTTTTTGTTGCTTATTCCCTTGTTCTAAAGGATGAGGATTTTTGTTGTTGTTGTTGTCTGATATTCTTTTTTTGTTGCTTATTCCCTTGTTCATAATGTTGATGATTTTGTTTTGTTATTCTTTTTTTGTTGCTCATTCTCTTGTTCGTAATGTTGATGATTTTTTTGTTGTCTGTCATTATTTTTTGTTGCTTGTTCCCTTGTTCTAAATGATGGGGATTTTGTGTTTTAGTTGTCTGTTATTCTTTTTTTGTTGCTTATTCCCTTGTTCGTAATATTGATGATTTTGTTTTTTTTTTGTTATTGTCTGTTATTCTTTTTTGTTGCTTATTCCCTTGTTCTTGTAATGATGATGATTTTGTGTTGTTGGTATCTGTCTCGTTCATTCTTTTGTTACTTTATTCACCATTTGTTCTTAATGACAATGATTTTGTTTTTGTTGTTGTCTGTCATTATTTTTTGTTGCTTGTTCGCTTGTTCTTAATATTGATGATTTTGTTTTTTTTAGTTGTCTGTTATTCTTTTTTGTTGCTTATTCCCTTGTTCTTAATGATGATGATTTTGTTTTTGTTGTCTGTTATTCTTTTTTTGTTGCTTATTCCCTTGTTCGTAATGTTGATGATTTTGTTTTTTTGTTGTTGTCTGTTATTCTTTTTTGTTGCTTGTTCCCTTGTTCTTAATGATGATGACTTTTTTTCGTTGTTGTCTGTCATTCTTTTTTTGTTGCTTATTCCCTTGTTCTTAATGATGATGATGTTACTGTTCTGTGGTAAGTAGTTAGTCTGGTATTCTTTCTTATTTTAATTCCACTTGCTTCGTATTATTGGATGATTTGTTTTGCTTTGGTTACTATCATGTTATTCTTTTGTTGCTTGTTCCCTTGTTGTAATAATGATGATGGTTATTATGGCAATGGTTTTTGTTGTCATTATCATCTTAATGATAATTATGACAATGATAGTAATAACAATAATAATAATAACAACAATAATGATAATAATAATAATAATGATAATGATACTAATCATAATTATAATAATAGTTATCATTATCATTATTAACATTATTCTTTTTATTTTCATTTTCATTATCATTATTGATGTTACTTGCTTCTTTATTGTTATTTAGCTTCCTTGTCATGGTTATTATCATATATCATTATTATAATCATGATGTCCAGGTGTTCATTTGGCTACGGATTTGCATTTACTATTAGAAATAAATAGGAACACCTGACAACTTTACCCGTTGCCACTGGAAACCCAAGCGACATGTGGCAACTCTTGGGTACCCAGTGCATGCGCGTGACAAACGGGCAGGGTGGGCACGAGTCACGTTCACTCTCTCTCACGACTCACGGAAGAAAAGGTGTAGCAACCTGAGCTGAAACTGATTTTAGAAAATCACTGCTGATCGGCGACCTGCAGGCCGCATCGCCGTCATCGGAAATTGAATATCTCCTCAGCCTCAGCCTCAACCTCATACAGTTGAATAATAATTGACGTGGAAAAGGAATGTTAACCACAGAAGTACCGTACCGTGCCGACAGAACGAACAATAATGAATAATGACAACTGTACTCGAAATTTCATCTATCTATTGAAATTATTATTAACTAAAATAAATAAAACTTATCATTACTCTCCCTGTGTCTAAGA
>NC_091553.1:48521156-48526156 GCF_042767895.1 Penaeus vannamei
GAAGACGAAGAAGGTGAAGAAGACAAGAAGAGGAGGAAGAAGAAGAAGAAGACAAAGAAGAAGAGGAGGAAGAAGGAAGGAGGCGGAGGAGAAGAAGACGAAGACGAAGAAGAGGAAGAAGAAGGAAAAAAGAAGATGAAGAAGACGAAGACGAAGAAGAGGAAGAAGAGGAGGAGAAAGAAAAAGAGAAAGAAGAAGAAGAAGAAGAAGAGGAGGAAGGAGAAGAAGGAGGAGGAGAAGACAAAGACGAAGAAGAAGAAGAGGAGAAGAAATGATAATAATAATAATAATAATAATAAGATGCACAGCAGGTATAAGAAAAAAGAATACCAGAACAAAAAAGAACAAGATAAGCAAGAACAAGAACACTACCAGCATGAACAAAGCATCACACGGAAATTAGTGAAAAAGATGAATATAAAAGAAAAATCATTTCAGAAAAAGACTGAATTGAAAGATTCCATTCATTAATCTACTAGTTTGTATTTCTTTTTTCTTTTTTTTTGTTCTCTATTTTCAGTCGTCCCTTCTCTGCTTCCTTTTATTTCTCTCTTTGCTCTCTGTGCTTGCCTGTCTATTTGTCTATCTGTTTGTCTGTCTCTGTCTGTCTGTCTCTTATCTGTCGGTCTCTGTCTATCTGTCTCCTATCTTATCTCTTATCCTTTCTCCTCCCTTTCTACTTTGGCACTCCATCCCTCCTTCCTCCCTTTCCCTCCTCTACCTCGCTACCTCTTCTTCCCTCTCTTAGCCCTTTCCTTCCTCTCTCTTATTCCTATTCCTCCCTCCTTCCCCCTCCTCTTACTTTCAGTTACTTCCTCTCTCTCTCTCTCTCTCTCTCTCTTCCTCTCTCTCTCTCTCTCATCTCTCTCTCTTATCTATCTCTATCTCCTCCCTACCTCCTCCATCTCTCTTTCTTTCTATCTCACCTCTCGTTCACTTCTTCTTCCTCCCCTCCCTCTCTCTTGTCATCTTCCTTCCATCTCCTCCCTTTCCTCCCTCCTCTCCCTCCTCTCCTCAATCTCTCCCCCACCCGTTCACTTCCTTCCTCCCTCCCTCCCCTTTTCTCTTCCTCTCCATCTCCCCCTCCTCCTTCCCTCCCCTTCCCTCCCTTCTCCATCTCTCCCCCACCTGTCACCCCTTTTCTCCACTCCCTTCCCTCCTCTTTCCATCTCTCTCCTCCCTTCACTTCCCTCCCAATTTCCCACCTCCCTCCCTCCCTTCTCTCCCACTCCTCAAATCCCCACGAAATCCCGTCACCCCCCTCCTCTCTCTCCCCTCCTCCTCCTTCCCCCATTTCTCTCTTCCTCATCTCCTCCCTCCCTCTCTTCCTCTCTTCTCTCTTCCCCTCCCCTCCCAGCTTCCTTCCCTTCCTTCCTCCTCCATCTCCCCCCCACCTGTTCTCTCACACTCCTTCCTCTTCCCCTTTCCTCCTCCCCCTCCTCCTCTTTCTCTCTCCCTCCTCAAATCCTGCATCGAACTCCATCCCCCCTCCCCTTTTCTCTCTCTCCCTCCATCCCCCGTCTCTCTCCCCTTCCTCCCAGTGTTCTCTCTCTCCTCTCCCCCACCTGTCTCAATTCCTCCTCCATCATCCTCTCCCCCTCCCCTTTTCTCTCTCCTCCTCAAATCCTGCATCGAAGCCACTGGTGTGCACCGATGACTCTCTCTCTCTCTCTCAGACTCCGTTTCTTGTGATCTCTTACCTGAAATAAGAAAGGGGTGGGCGGTGTGAGGGGTGGGCGGCGTGGGTCTTGGAGGAGGGATGGAGGTGGGTGGTGGGCGGCTTGGAGGAGGGATGGGGGGGGGTTGGAGGAGGGATGGAGGGGGTTTGTGGGCGGCATGGAATAGGGGGGGAGGGGGGTGGTGGGTGGTTGTGGGCGGCGTGGAGGAGGGATGGAGGGGGTGGTGGGCGGCCGGGAGGAGGGATGGTGGGGGTGGTGGGCGGCTTGGAGTAGGGATAGAAGGGGGGGCGGCTTGGAGTAGGGGTGGAGGGGGGGTGGTGGGCGGCTTGGAGGAGGGATAGAAGGGGGGCGGCTTGGAGGAGGGATGGAGGGTGGTGGGCGGTTTGGGGTAGGGATGGAGGGGGTGGTGGCGGCTTGGGAGCAGGGATAGAAGGGGGTGGGTGGACGGCTTTGGGAGGAGGGATGTGGGGGTGGGGTGGGTGTTAGGGCGTAGTGGTGTTGGTAGGCTGGGGGTAGGGGGATAGGGGGGAGAGGGCAGGGAGAGGGGGGGAAGGGTGTTCTGAGAATGAAGGAAGTGCTGAGGCGGGAGGCAGCAAGCGGGCACGTGGTGGTGGGGGGATGAATGGGGGGGGTGGAGAGGGGAGGTTTTTCTGGAGAAGGAGGAATAGCAAGAAATCCCGGAAATGAGATTGAAGAGGAAGATAAAGGAGAGAGAGAGAGAGGGAGAGAGAGAGAGAGAGAGGGAGAGAGAGAGAGAGAGAGAGAGAGAGAGAGAGAGAGAAAGTAGAGAGAGAGAGAGATAGATAGATAGATAGATAGAGAGAGAGAGAGAGAGAGAGAGAGAGATAGAGAGAGAGAGAGAGATATAGAGAGAGAGAGAGAGAGAGAGAGAGAGAGAGAGAGAGAGAGAGAGAGAGAGAGAGAGAGAGAGAGAGAGAGAGAAGAGTAGGAAGAAGGAGAAGAAGAAAAGAATAATAAACCTGGAGATAAGGAGAATAAACTATTCACTAGTTCAAAAGAACAACTAAAATAGATAATAAAATCTGTTGTATTTCTAGCTCACTGTTCTAACATAAACATAAAGACAAGGACATGTGGTTTTCAAAAATAATAAAATCGCTGTAAATAGAAGGATTAATCAAGGAATGAATTAACTGACAAAGATTGATAAAAAAACGCAATAAAAACTAATGATATTATCGTTAATACTCTTCTTATTACAGTTATCTCTGTTATCACTGTTGCTGTTATCGTTGCTATCGTTGTTATAACTGTCATTACTACTATTATAACTTTTACTTTTATCATGATTATTGTTACTATTATTGCTATTATCATTAGCATTGTTATCACTGCTATTATTATTATGATCATTATCATTTTGTTATTACTGTTATCATTATCACCATTATTATCATAATGATTTTCGCTATTATTATTATCCTCATCATAGAGTATATCATTATTATCACTATAATACGCAAATGTCATTGCTATTGTTATTATTATTATTATTGCTATTAGCATTGTCATTGTTTTATCATCGTTATTATTACTAGCGTTATCATCATCATTACCATCTTCATCATTATCATTATCACTATCATTATTATCATTATAATTGTTTTTATTATTGTTATCATTATTATTGATATTATCATAATAGTTTATATTGTTATCACTATCAACATAATTATCATTATCATCACCAGCATCGTTATTACCATTTATCTTCTTTTCCTCATTCTCCTCTTCTTTCTTCTTATCATTATCATCACTATTATTATCATTAACTTAAGGATTACAATTCTTATTGTTATCATCATTATTATGATTAGCATTGCCATTATCATCATTGTCCTTATATATATTGTTGTTATTATTTTTGCTGTCATTATTATTTTCATAAATATCATCACTTTGATCATTGAAATTAATATCATCATTGCTATGTCTATCTTCATTACTGTCGTTTTCTTCTATAAAGTTCTATTTCGTTATTATCATCACTATCTTTTATATTGTTATTGTACTTGATTTTCTTTATTTGCGTTTCGTATTACCATTAAAATGTTCTTTGTTGTCATTATTGTTATCGTTATAAACATTACTAATATCGTCATTGCCATAGTCATCAGAAATTTTGATATTACCTTACAATAAATTGGCCTTTACGTCCTCTAAAAAAGTCTACGGTAATAAAACCCACGTTTAACTAACCCGCTGGATTAGAGATTCTTTTCCCTTACTAATTGTACATGATATGTAAGTATAAAAGGTACACGCACTGCAGATTGAACATTTAAATCTACATGTGTGTGTGTGTTTGTGTATGTATGTGTGCGTGTCCACTTGCATGTATACATATGTACACGAGATAAAGTGGAGATGAAGGAAGGGAGGTGGGCAAGAGGTGGAGAGAGGGAAAAGGAGAGTGGAGACAGCTAAGAAAAGCGGGAGACGAGAGAGAAGAGAGGGGGAGAGAGGAGACGAGAGTAATTAGAAGGTCGGAATGGGGGAAAATAAAGAGGGAGAAAAAAGAAAAGGATAGGAGAAAAAAGAGGAACAGAGAGGGAGGGGAGGGGAAAAGATGGAAGAAAATAAAGAGAGGAGAGGGATGAGAGGATACAGGTGAAGCTCAAGAGATATGGTAAGAAATAAGAAATAAGAAAGAAAGGAAATAGGATAAAAGAAAATAAAGAAAGGCGGAGAGAGAGAGAGAGAGAGAGAGAGAGAGAGAGAGAGAGAGAGAGAGAGAGAGAGAGAGAGAGAGAGAGAGAGAGAGAGAGAGAGAGAGAGAGAGAGAGAGAGAGAGAGAGAGAGAGAGAGAGAGAGAAACGAAATGGGAAACGGAAGAAGAAAACCAACCAGAAAAGAGAAGATACCCAAGAAAAAAAAAGAAAGAAAGAGGAGAAGGAGACAAAGAAAAAAAAAGCGAGGAAAGAGAGACAGAGAGAACAGAAAGGATAGAGAGAGAGAGAAACAAAAAGAAAAATGAAAAAAGCGAAGAAAGAGAGACAGAGAGAACAGAAAGGAGAGAGAGAGAGAGAGAGAAACAAAAGAAAATGAAAAAAACGAAGTAAACAGAGAGACAGAGAGAACAGAAAGGAGTGAGAGAGAGAGAGAAAGACAAATGAAAAATGAAAAAAAAAGCGAAGAAAGAGAGACAGAGAGAACAGAGAGAGAGAGAGACGCAATAAGTCTGTCGGGGGTGGGGGGGGGGGTGAATATGTCCCAGCTCCCGCGATATGCAAATGTCTTTCCCTTAAATTATCCCCCTAATACCGCGCTGATGGAAGGCCGGTGGTCAGCTGAGGAGGG
>NC_091553.1:48541156-48546156 GCF_042767895.1 Penaeus vannamei
AGGGGAGGGGGGAGAGAGGGTGGAGAGGAGGAGGGTGGGGATGGGGGAGGGAGAGAAGGAAGGGGAGGAGAGGGAAGAGAAAGATAAGAAGACATGAAAGGAAAGATGGAGGGAAAAGACAAGAGAAGGGAGAGGTAGAGAAGGAGGGAAGGAGAGGCAGGAGGGAAGAAGGGACGGAAGGAAGGAGATAGGGAGGGAGCAAGAACAGGAAGAACGAAAGGTACAGACAGAGAATGCGAGAAAGGGAGAAACAAATGGGTAGAAGAAGAAAAAGGAGATAGTAATAGAATTGAAAAACCAGAAAGAGGGAGAAAGAGGGAGAGAGAGAGAGAGAGAGAGAGAGAGAGAGAGAGAGAGAGAGAGAGAGAGAGAGAGAGAGAGAGAGAGAGAGAGAGAGAGAGAGAGAGAAGAGAGAGACAAAGAGAGAGACGGATCAGAAAGAGAATGAGCATAGAGAAGAGAGAGAGAGAAGAGAGAGAGAGAGAAAGAGGAATGCAGAGAGGGAGAGAGAGAGAGAGAGAGACAGAGAGAGAGAGAGAGAGAGAGAGAGAGAGAGAGAGAGAGAGAGAGAGAGAGAGAGAGAGAGAGAGAGAGAGAGAGAGAGAGAGAGAGAGAGAGAGAGAGAGAGAGAGAGAGAGAGACAGAGACAGACACACAGACAGAGACAGAGACAGACAGACAAACACACAGACAGACAGAGAAAGAGACAGAGAGGAGGGAGAAGGCAGCCGCTGCAAGAGGAGAGAGGCGGATCAGAAAGAGCAATGCACGACCGATGAGAGAGACGAAAAGTAGACGATAATAAGGAAAAGGTTGTTAATTCTCTCGGGTTAAGGCAGCGGGTGGCGGTGGCCGAAGGAGGGTCATAAATAAAGGAGAAGAAGAAGAGGAAAAAGGGCGATTTAAAGGTAAAATATGGAGAAGGGAGAACGAATGGGGGAGGCGAGAAGGAGAGGAAGGAGAGAAGAGAGAGGAGAGGAGAGAAAGGGGGTCGAATGCAGAGGGAGGGAGGAGAGAGAGAGAGAGAGAGAGAGAGAGAGAGAGAGAGAGAGAGAGAGAGAGAGAGAGAGAGAGAGAGAGAGAGAGAGAGAGAGAGGGACAGATGGAGGGAGGGAGGGAGGGAGGGAGAGAGAGAGAGAGAGAGAGAGAGAGAGAGAGAGAGAGAGAGAGAGAGAGAGAGAGAGAGAGAGAGAGAGAGATATAGAGAGAGAGAGAGAGAGAGAGAGAGAGAGAGAGAGAGAGAGAGAGAGAGAGAGAGAGAGGATAGGTAGGAAGGCAAATAGATAAAGATAGAACCGAAAGAGGCAGACAGGCAAAGAGACCAAAAAAAGAGAAAAACAGAGGAAAAACAAAAGTAATGAAAAAGACTATGAAGGATGAAGAAAGGAAGAAAAATAAGAAAGGAAGTAGTGAGAAATACGAGAAATAAGCTATATAACGGAGACACAGAGAGCGACAGAAAACCCGGAGGATGAAGAGAAGAATAAGTATAATGATAAGAAGAATAAGAATATGAATAAGTACGAATTCACACAGACAGACAGACAGACAGAGAGGGATAGATTCAGGTCAAAGAGAAGATTTAAAACGACCAAACAGACAGACACACAGACAGGGACATATACACACCAATAGAACATTTACTACGAACAGACAGACAGACAGACTGACAGACAGGGACAGATACGGGTCAATACAAGATTTACTACGAATACGGACACACAGACAGACAGACAGATAGGCACAGACACAGATGATATAGTAAATTTAGTACGAACAGACAGACATACAGACAGAGAAAATTTAACACGGACAGACAGACAGATAGACAGACTGACACACAGACAGACAAACACACAGACAGACACACAGACAGACAGACACACAGACAGATAGACAAACAGACAGACAGACACACAGACACAGACAGATAGACAAACAGACAGACAGACACACAGACACAGACAAACAGACAAAGAAACAGACAGAGAAAATTTAACACAGACACACACACACATAGCCACACAGACAGACAAACAGACAGACAGACAGACAGACAGACAGACAGACAGACAGACAGACAGACAGGGACAGATACAGATCACACCGACTTGTTCGAAACTCCGAGAAAATCTGAAAGAGGAACAAGATGAACTGCGGAGAGTCTTCCAATTTTCCGGAAAGGGAAAACCCGTAAATAAAGTTAAGGAGAAACGCAACGAAGGTGAATGCAACAACAATAACAACAAAAACAATTACAACAAGGTCAACAACAACAATAACAACTACAACAATTACAACAAGGTCAACAACAACAATAACAACAACAACAATTACAAGAAGGTCAACAACAACAATAACATCAATAAGAACAACAACAAAATCAGCACCAACAACGGCGATAATAAAAACAACATCATCAACATCAACAACATCAATAACAACTACAATATTAACAGCAGCAACAACATCAACACCATCAATAACAAGAACAAAAACGGCGATAATAAAAAGAACAACACCAACATCAACAACATCAATAACAACTACAATATTAACAACAGCAACAACAATATCAACACCATCAATAACAAGAACAAAAACAGCGATAATAACAACAAAACCAACATCATAAACAACAACAACATTATCAACACCAACACCAACAACATCAACAATAACAACTACAATATCAACAACAACATCAACAACAAGAACAACATCACAACAACCAATAACAACTACAATATTAACAACAACATTAACAACAAGAACAATATCACAACAACCAATAACAACAATAACACACCAGAAGGGCCAAACCAGCCTCGATGATTTGATGATATTAAATTGATATTTACAACTCACTGTTTATTTATAACTAATCTATTTATTTCTATAACTTATTGATGAATGATTAGTAATTGTGATAATTAAGACTAAGAAAGGAGTGCAAGAGCGAAGAAAAAAGACAAGAAGAAAAAGAAAAAGAAATTGAAAACACGAGAAAACAGAGAAGAGAAGAAAAGAAAGAAACGAAAAACAAGAAAATAAGAAATAAAGGAAAGGAAAGGAAAGAAAGAAAACTAAGAAAAGAAAAATAAGAAAAAAAACTAAAAGAAAAGGAAAAGAGAGAAGAAGAAGAACAGGAAAAGAAACTCAAAATAAAGCAAACCAAAGAAAAGAAAAGAAAAGAAAAGAAATGAAAGAAAGAGAAAGAAACAACAGAAAACAAACAAACAAGAAGCAACTTTCTCCCCCGTCTGAAGTCCTGAAATCCTAGAGGAACTGAAATCCTGAAAGAGTTAAAAGTGAGGAAATCTTTCTTTCTTTCATTCTTTCTTTCTTGTTTTTTTTCCCTATCTCATTTTCTCTCTTTCTTTCTCTATTTCTCTTTCTTTCTTTCTTGTTTTTTTTCCTATCTCATCTTCTCTCTTTCTTTCTTTTTCTTTCTCTCTTTTTTTTCTCTATTTCTCTTTCTTTCTTTTTCTTTCTCTATTTCTCTTTCTTTCTTTCGCTGTTTCTCTCTTTCTCTTGTCTTTGTTTCTGTCTCTGTTTCTCTCTTTCTTTGTGTATTGCTCTCTCTTTTACTTTTTCTTTCTTTCATTCTTTCTCTGTCTCTCTTTCTTTCTTTCTCTCTCTCTCTTTCTTTTTCTTTCTCTATTTCTCTTTCTTTCTTTCGCTGTTTCTCTCTTTCTCTTTTCTTTCTTTCTGTCTCTGTTTCTCTCTTTCTTTATGTATTGCTCTCTCTTTTACTCTTTCTTTCTTTCATTCTTTCTTTCTTGTTTTTTTCCCTATCTCATTTTCTCTCTTTCTTTCTTTTTCTTTCTCTATTTCTCTTTCTTTCTTTCGCTGTTTCTCTCTTTCTCTTTTCTTTGTTTCTGTCTCTGTTTCTCTCTTTCTTTATTTATTGCTCTCTCCTTTTCTCTTTCTTTCTTTCATTCCTTCTCCCTTTGCCTCTTTCTTTCTTTCTTTCTCTCTCTCTCTCTTTCTTTCCTTCTTTTTGAGAATTTATGTGTCGTAGCTTAATTGTACTTTTATTATGGTACTATATTATGATTAATTATAAAGTGATTTCTCTATGGGTTACCATAATGATATATGATAATGGGTTATTATAGTGACGAGGATTATGATGATAAAGAAAGGATGATGATAATGATAATGATAGGAATAATAATGATAATATTGTGATTGATAGTACGAATAATTATAACAGGAATAATGCCAAAAAATAATAAAAATAATGACAATGTCAAAAATGTCAATGATGATAATAAAAATAATAAGTGATAACAGTAACAGTTACAATAATGATAATAATGCTAATAAAAACAACAACAACAGGAATGGGAATAAATATAATGATAAGGATAATATCAATAAGGATAATAATGATAATAATATAAAAAATGATAAGGATAATAATAAAATTACTAATAATAAGAATAAAGATAATAATAAGAATAAAGATAATAATAATAACAATGATAATAATAATAATGATAATAATAATAATGATAATAATGATAATAATAATGATAATAATAATAATAATAGTAATAATAAAAATACTACTACTACTAATAATAATAACAACAGAAACAAAAATAATAAGTATGGTAATAACAACGATAATATAATAATGATAATAATAATGACAATAGCAATAATAATGATTATAATAATAAAGCAAATGATAACAACAACAGTAGCAGCAATAATAATAACAATATAACAGTACATAATATGATGAGATTCAGTATCATATCACATTATGTAATCTGATCTTATCTGATGTAGAAAGCTGTAGGTTTATATCATCACATCATACCATCACTTAGTATACAATAAGTTTACATGTCAAAGGTGTATGATGTAAGGAAATGTGTGTTAATAATTCATTTCTAAATATGGTGCCATATATAAGGAAATATATATTTTTTTGTGTGTTAATAATTCATTTCTAAATATGGTGTATAATATGAGGAAATATATAT
>NC_091553.1:48556156-48566156 GCF_042767895.1 Penaeus vannamei
CCCCCCCCCAAAAAAAAACAAACAAAAAAAAACGATAAATTTAGAATATATCTTCAAGAATTTCCCGCTACATCATAACTTTCGAACTTTATAACCAACGGGAAAATTGCTAGAGTGGCAACACTGGACTACACTAGATGGCAATCTGGATAGGAAGAACATTTACCATGTCTTTAAAGTCCTTTTGGGGAGCTCCAAAAAGCCTGGAAAAGAACAACTCGACAGATCTTTCCTCAACGACTTTCAGAACAACAGATCTGGGAAACTGTTGAGGATAGAAGATACTATTGCTACTGAAGTGAAGATGGACAATGTGCTTCTCACTCCCGCAGTAAGTGATCTTTCCATCATACATGGGCACTTCTTTTGCCAACCGATGAACTGACTGTGATAACGAAAATGTCCGCAGACACTCGAAGGCAAAATCCTCACATGAACACGAGGGCGAAGCGGATCCCACTTGATCGGGGGAAACAAGCTGGGACGATGAACCAAAACAGAATAACACTATGAGGATTGGAAGCGAATTCCTTGCAAAAAAAAGAAAAAAAGATACGACCAACAATACATGACACAGACTCAAAAAAAAAAAAAAAAAAAAAGATGAAAAAGAAAGAGAGAGAGAGAGAGAGAGAGAGAGAGAGAGAGAGAGAGAGAGAGAGAGAGAGAGAAATAGGCGCCCTATAACTCAAAAAAAAAAAAAAAAAAAGATGATGTGATAATTGGTGACATCGCGTGATAGACCAACGTAAGCAAAAATAAATCATGAACGACAAACAACAAACAGTTTCAGGAGAGCGAACGGACCAATAATCATTGTGATATTAGCCAAATATGGTTCGTGTAACTAATGATGACAATAGCAATACTAAGAGATCACACTGTATTTTTCTTGGAGCAAGATATGAACTCGGGTGACAGATAGAAAAAAAAAAGTTATTTAGCGCAGAGAATGAACAGAATAGGTGACAAAATTCCTCCCTGCTGGATGCCCACGCCGAGACAAATCTTGTAAGTGTCTCAACGTTTCAGATAACTATTGATCAGTACAAAGTGTTCGGTTTTAAATCGGCTTTGAAAGTTATAAAAGACAAATAATTGCAGTAATGGAATAAATATTTATTATGAATTCCAGTTATCCGAATGGTCTCACCAGAAAAGCAAAAGCAAGTAGTAGAATATCAAAACAAAACTCTTCATTACTGGACAGTTTCTGAACCGTGTAAAACGCAGTCAAAAATAAATAAACAAATAATTTGGTTTGAAAATTGGTTTAAATACAGGATCATAAGATCTTTTTGGAGTGATTACATAGCCTATCTATTAAGATATCCTACATAGCTCTCCCTATTTTAGAACACTGGGAAAAACTCTCACACCATGAAGAAGGAAATCACAGGCTATGTTCTTGTCTTTATTCAGAACACTGAATTTCAGTCAGAGACGTTGGTGAATTGCTGGCTTATGTGGGTCTTCTTCACGCCAGTCGAGGAAAACATACACCAGGAATATCTACAAAAAAACAACAACAACAATAAAAAAACATTATATATATCAGGAGAGACATGCATAAAAAGGGATATCACCACCACCAACAGCAACAATAACAACAACAACAACAACAACAATGATAATGATGATAATAATGATAATAGTAATAAAAATAATGATAATTATTAAAAAATTATAAAAACATAAATGAGGAAGAACAGGAAAGCGAACAGACCAATTATCATTGTGCCAAAGGTCAAATTTGCTTCGTGTAACTAATGATGACAATAGCAAAAGTCATGGTATTGATGATGATATGATAATATGGCAGTATAAAGCTTATGTAGAAATAGTAATGGTGATACTGATAGTAACATGTCAGTATAAAGGTACTACTATTAATGATGATGGACAGAAAACCATAGTTATGGCAGTAAAACATGATTAGTAAATACAGGAATAATGATGATAATAATAATAACTGCGAGATAATAAAGGATGGAAAGGAAAGAGGAACACAATGAAGCATGAGGGAGAGAGAGAGAGAGAGAGAGAGAGAGAGAGAGAGAGAGAGAGAGAGAGAGAGAGAGAGAGAGAGAGAGAGAGAGAGAGAGAGAGAGAGAGAAAGTCATAGAGAGAGGGTGAGAGAGAGAGAGAGAGAGAGAGAGAGAGAGAGACAGATAGAGATAGAGAGAGAGAGAGAGAGAGAGAGAGAGAGAGAGAGAGAGAGAGAGAGAGAGAGAGAGAGAGAGAGAGAGAGAGAGAGAGAGAGAGAGAGACATAGAGAGAGGGTGGAGGGAGAGAGAGAGGATGGAGAGAGACAGATAGATAGACAGAGAGAGAGAGAGAGAGAGAGAGAGAGAGAGAGAGAGAGAGAGAGAGAGAGAGAGAGAGAGAGAGAGAGAGAGAGAGAGAGAGAGAGAGAGAGAGAGAGAGAGAGAAAGAGAGAGAGAGAGAGACAGATAGACAGAGAGAGACAGAGAGAGAGAGAGAGAGAGAGAGAGGAGAGAGAGAGAGAGAGAGAGAGAGAGAGAGAGAGAGAGAGAGAGAGAGAGAGAGAGAGAGAGAGAGAGAGATGGAGAGAGACACAGAGAGAGAGAGAGAGAGAGAGAGAGAGAGAGAGAGAGAGAGAGAGAGAGAGAGAGAGAGAGCGAGAGAGAGAGAGCGAGAGAGAGAGAGAGAGAGAGAGAGAGAGAGAGAGAGAGAGACAGAGAGAGAGAGAGAGAGAGAGATACATACTCAACATATTTCAGAACAACTTCGGAGTCTACTTTCTACTTCCCCGAAACATCTTCAATCACACAGCCACTGAACAAGACTTAAAATGGCACAAAAAAAAAAAAAAAAAAAAAAAAAATTACATGGCTACATCTAATTACGGCAAATGACCTTACGAAGTTTATTATTCAAGAACCAATTACGTTATCGAGTAATCACAAACAGGAATTCATAATCGGAGGTAATACCCTTTGCGCTCTGTTTAATTAACATATATCGTGGGAAGGGATCTCCGGGTTTTAATAAACATTATTTTTGAAAGTATTATTAACTTTGAGGCGTAGCTTTTTCTAGGGTTTAATATTTCATCTTTTGATATTTCTACATTTCTGTTTATTATTATTATTTTTTATTTATTTATTCATTTTTTATTAATAGTGTGTAACTGGCAATGATGTGATAATGATGATTGTGATGTTAATGAGGGTTAAAATTTATGGTAGTAATAGGGGTGATGATAACAAAATGAATAATGTTAATAACTTTTATGATGATAAAAATGATGATGATAGAAATGATGATGATACTAATAATTATAATGATAATCATAATGATAATGGTAATGATAATAATATCAACGATAATGGTAATATGGATAATGATAATAGTAATGATAGCGATGATGATAATGGCAACGTTACTAATGATAATAATGAAAATAATAATGATGATAATGATAATAATAATGATATTAATTGTAATGATAATAATGATAAAAATAGTAATATTAATGATGATAAAAATAGTAATATTAATGATAATAAAAATAGTAATATTAATGATAAAAAAGACGGTAATATTAATGATAATAGAAATAATAACTGATATCATATAATAAAAGATAATGATGAGATTACTAATGATAACAACAATAATGATAATAAGGCTTTGGTTAATCAAGAAGAGAGACTGACAAAAAAATACAGATTAGAGAATTTTCCTCCATTTTCTTTCCTCTTCAATCCCCTTCCTCTACCTCCACTTTCTTCCCCTCTCTTTCTCTTCCAACTTCCTCTATCTCCCTTCTTCTTTCCCTCCACTTCTCTCCCTTCCATCTTCCTCCATCTAGGGTTTGAAAAAAGGCAATAACGAGATAAGACAAAAAGTAAAAATATAGAAAAAAAACGAAAGAAAAAAAGAAAGAAAGAAAAAGAAAGAAAAGGAAGGAAAAAAAGACTGGAAAGTTAAACGGATAGGAAGGTGCAGAATAGTACAGCCATGTCCACTGTGATTGCATTTTAATTACTTTGTTTACACATAGATGGCTCCACAAGCGCTGAGTTACCAGCGAGTCAATTACTATTCCAACCTTTCGCTCTTTTTATTGATTTTAGAGAAGATTATTATCCTCTATCTCTCTCTCTCTCTCCCTCCCCCTCCCTCTCTCTTTCTCTCTCCCCCCCTCTCTCTCTGTCTCTCTCTCTCTCTCTCTCTCTCTCTCTCTCTCTCTCTCTCTCTCTCCCTCTCTCTCTCTCTCTCTCTCTCTCTCTCTCTCTCTCTCTCTCTCTCTCTCTCTCTCTCTCTCTCTCTCTCTCTCTCTCTCTCTCTCTCTCTCTCTCTCTCTCTCTCTCTCTCTCCTCTCTCTCTCTCTCTCTGCCTCTGTCTCTCTGTCTCTCTCTCTCTCTCTCTCTCTCTCTCTCTCTCTCTCTCTCTCTCTCTCTCTCTCTCTCTCTCTCTCTCTCTCTCTCTCTCTCTCTCTCTCTCTCTCTCTCTCTCTCTTTTTTTTTTTTTTTTTTTTTTTTTTTTTTTTTAATAGCGTTTTGATGACATTATGATAACCATAAGGCCATGGGTAATTAAGGAGGAAAAGAAGACGGAAATAGCTGAAATATTTATTATTCAACATGAATTGGTAGAAAATAAAATTAAAAGATGGATGGTGGATAACGATTGAGGATAAAGATAGCATTAACGAAATGATAATGGAGATAATGATAGTAATAATAGTAATAATAATAATAGTAATAGTGATGATAGTAATAATGCTAATGATAATGATAATAATAGTAATAATGATAATAGCAATAGTGATAATAATAGTAATGATTATAATAGCAATAGTGATAATAATAGTAATAAAAATAATATCAATAATGATGATAATAGTAATAATAATAATAGTAATAGTGATAATAGTAATAATGCTAATGATAATAATAATAATGATAATATAATGATAATAATATTGGTTGATAATATACATTAGTGACGTAGGATGATAATTATGAAATAGAATAATAAAATAGCTTAAAGAAGTGATAATTTAGGGTAATAAAACAGTGATAGGAAAATAATTGATAATAATAGTGGATAGTAAAGAAAAAATTGTGCCGATTCTGCGATGACTATGAGGATTCTGATGATGATGGTAATGATGATGATGATGGTGATGATAATGATGATGGTGATGGTGACGATGATGGTGTCGATGATGATGGTGATGATGGTGATGGTGAAGATTATAATGATGGTGATGATGCTAATAATGATGGTGATGATGATGATAGTAATGATGGTGATGATGATGATAGTAATGATGGTGATGATGATGCTAATAATGATGGTGATGATGATGATAGTAATGATGGTGATGATGATAATTATGATAATGATGATGGTGAATTAAGGTGCCGATGGTGATAATGATGATAGTGAATATCATGACGATGCTTCTTCTGCTGCTGCTGATGATGATGATAGCAATGATAACGATGATCATGGAACGGATAAAAAAGATAAAAAAATGACCTCGCAGTATGACATTATCTGCATCCGAATATTACAAGGCACACGACACCCAACTTCCGGTCTGGCAGTCTGGCTGAAGGGAAAAATATGTGAGAAAATGATTGAAGAAACCGTCTAAGAGAAACTATAGGCGGAGAAGAGAATAATGTTTAACAAAGGAAGATGGTGAAAAAAAAATAGTGTTGATTGATTATTGTTGTTGTTGCTGTTGTTGTTGTTGTTGTTGTTGTTGTTGTTGTTGTTGTTGTTGTTGTTGCTGTTGTTGTTGTTGTTGTTGTTGTTGTTGTTGTTGTTATTATTATTATCATTATTAACATTATTATTATCATTGTTATTATTATTATTTCTATTGTCATCATTATTATTGTTATTATTATTATTATTATTATTATTATTATTATTATTACTTTCAATTATTTTCATTATTGTTATTATCATGATCATTATTCTAATTATTGTTCGCGTTTGATCAGTTCAATGACTAGAAGAAGACAAACAAGATTTTTTTTTTTATTGGCGTGACGTCATTAAGTGCTCAGCGTGAAAGGAAGAAGAGATAGATAGATAGATAGATAGATAGATAGATAGATAGATAGATAGATAGATAGATAGATAGAGAGAGAGAGAGAGAGAGAGAGAGAGAGAGAGAGAGAGAGAGAGAGAGAGAGAGAGAGAGAGAGAGAGAGAGAGAGAGAGAGAGAGAAAGAGAGAGAGAGAGAGAGAGAAAGAGAAAGAGACAAAGAGAAAGAGAAAGAGAGAGAGAGAGAGAGAAAGATAGATAGATAGATAGATAGATAGAGAGAACAAAACAAAAGAAAAGAAAAGAACTTCAGAAACACCAACTTCCTTAAGTTACGAAGTACGCTGAAGAGATAGTTAGGAAGATAAGATCATGCCAAGGTTTATTGGATGCCTTGCTGGTGCGAGGAAGAGAGAGCAGAAGGTGATAACAATGGTGATGAGGATAATGAGGATAATGAGGATGATGATGATGATAATGATGATAATGAGGATGGTGAGGATGATGGTGATGATAATGGTGATGATGATGGTGATGATGATGATAATGGTGATGATGGTGATGGTGGTGGTAATTATTTTTTTTACACCTCTTTCTCCTTCTATACGTAGCCGCCACCTCTTCCATCTCTACTTCTTCCTCTCTCTCTCTCTCTCCTTCTCCTCTTTCATTTCGATCTTCTCATCTTGCCTCCTCTCTTTCTCTTCCTATGCCAGCTTCACCTCTTACCCTCCCTTCTCTCTCTTTCCCCTTCCTTCCTCTTCCTCTTCTCCATTTCCTCCATTCTCCTCTCCACCTCCTTCCTCCCCCTTTCCGTCTTCTTCTCTCCCTCCGTTTCCTCGATCTACCCTTCCTATATTTCTATCTGGATCTCCTCCTCTTCCTCCATCTCCCTTTTCTTAATTTTCTTTCTCCTTCCTTTCTCTTTTTCCTCCATCTTCCTGTTTCTGCCTCGTCGTCTTGTTCCACTCCTTTCTTCTCTTCTCTTCTTCCACCTCCTCCTCTATCTTCGTTCATATCCCGCCCTCCTCGACCTCTGTCTCCTTCTCCCTTTCCTCCACCCCTTTCACCTCCATCATCTTCTGTTCCTCTTTTCCACCTCCTTCTTCTCCGTCTTCCTTCATTTCCTTTCTACTAAGCCGTCCTCTATTCCCACCTCCTTCCCTTACCCCTTCCTTCGCCTCCATCTTCATCCATTTTCCTCTATCTCCTCCCTCCTCTACCTCCTCCCCCCTTCTCCTCTCTTTTCCTCCCTCTCCTGCTCTTCCTCCCCTTCCCTCCACCACCTCTTTCCTTCCCCCTTCTCCCCCTCCTCCCCTTCCTCCACTTCCATCCTCCTCCATCTCTCTCTCCTTCCCCCTTCCCCTCCCCATCCTCCACCCCCTTCTCCCTCCTCCTCCTCCTTCTTCCTCCCTCCTTCCCTTCCTCCACTTCCCATCATCCTCCATCTCCCTCCATCTTTCTCTCTCCTTCCTCCACCACCTCCTCCACCATCTT
The DNA here is from genome assembly GCF_042767895.1 of Penaeus vannamei. Classification (NCBI taxonomy): domain Eukaryota; kingdom Metazoa; phylum Arthropoda; class Malacostraca; order Decapoda; family Penaeidae; genus Penaeus; species Penaeus vannamei. The sequence goes on from NC_091553.1 coordinate 48,563,691, forward strand.
CCTCCCCTTTCCTCCACCCCCCCTTCCCCTCCCCATATCTTCCCCCACCCCCCCTTTCTCCCCCTCCTCCCCTTCCTCCACTTCCATCATCCTCCATCTCCCTCCATCTCTCTCTCCTTCCCCCTCCCTCCCATCCTCCACCCCCTTTCTCCCTCTTCCTCCACTTCTTCCTCCTCCACTTCATCATCCTTCCTCCTCCCCTTCCTCCACTTCCATCATTCTTCCATCTCCCTCCATCTCTCTCCTTCCCCTTTCCTTTATCACTCCACTTCCATCATCCTCGATCTCCCTCTCCTCCCCTTCCTCCACTTCCATCATCCTCCATCTCCCTCCATCTCCCTCCTTCCCCCTTCCTTTATCACCTTCCTCCACCACTCTCTCTCCTCCCTCCATCCCTTCTCCCTTCCTCTCCTCTCCTCCACTTCCATCATCCTCCATCTCCCTCCATCTCCCTCCATCTCCCTCTCCTTCCCCCTTCCTTTATCACTCTCCTCGCGCGCACGGCCCGGCGCCTGCGATAAGCGACGGGAAAAATCGTTATGTGGAACGGGATGCTGAAAGATTAAGCGGAGGGAGGGAGGGAGGAGAGGGAGGGAGGGAGAAGGGGAGGGGGAGGGAGGGAGAGGGAGAGGGAGGAGAGGGAGGGAGGGAGGGAGCAGGGAGGAGAGAGGGAGGGAGAGAGGGAGGGAGAGGGGAGGGGAAAGGGAGGGAGGAGGAGGAGAGGAAGGAGGGAGGGAAGAGGGGAGGGAGGGAGGAGAGGGAGGGAGAGATGGGGGGAGAGGGGGAGGAGAGGGGAAGGAGGAGGAGAGAAGGGAGGAGAGGAGAGGAGAGAAGGGGGGAGGAGGGGGAGGGGAGGGAGAGGGAAGGAGGAGAGGGAGGAAGGGAGGGAGGGAGGAAGAGGGAGGAGGAGGGAGGAGGGAGGGAGGAGGAGGGAGGGAGGGAGGAGGAGAGGAGAGGGAGGGAGGGGGAGGGGAGGGAGGGAGGAGGGAGGGAAGGAGGAGGGAGAGGAGGAGGAGAGGGAGGGAGGAGAGGGAGGGAGGAGGGAGGGAGGGAGGAGAGGGAGGCAGAGATGGAGGAAGAGGGAGAGGAGAGAGGAGGGAGAGGGAGGGAGGAGAGGGAGGGAGGAGAGGGAGGGAGAGATGGAGGAGAGGGGGAGGGAGAGAGAGAGGAGAGGGGGAGAAGAGGGGAGAGGAGGAGAGGAGAGGAGGGAGGAGGGAGGGAGAAGAGGGAGGGAGGGAGGGAGGGAGGGAGGGAGGGAAGGGAGAGAGAGAGGGAAGAGAAGGGAGGAGAGGGAGGAGAGAGGAGAGAGGGAGGGAGGAAGACTTGATGGCGGAGAAGAGGAGGGAGGAGAGGAGAGAGGGAGGGAGGAGAGGAAGGGAGGGAGGAGGTAGGGAGGCAAGGAGGAGAGGGAGGGAGGGGAGGAAGAGGGAGGGAGGAGGAGAGGGAGGGAGATGAAGGAGGGAGGAGGAGATGATGAGGATGGAGGAAGAGAGAGAGGGAGGGAGAGAGAGGGAGGGAGAGAGAGAGAGAGAGGGAGAGAGAGAGAGAGAGAGAGAGAGAGAGAGAGAGAGACAGAGAGAGAGATCAAGACTTGATGGCGGAGAAGAGTAAAGAGAATGAGGAGAAGGTGGTGGTAGAGGTGGAGAAAGAGGAGGAGGAAGAGAAGGAAGAGGAATAAGAGGAGGTTGATGATGAGGATGAGGAAGAAGAAGGGGGATTGAATGAGGAGGAAAACACTAGGAGGGAGGGAGGAGAGGGAGGGAGGGAGGAGAGGGAGGGAGGAGAGGGAGGGAGGGAGGGAGGGAGGGGGAGGGAGGGAGGGGTAGGAGGAGAGAGAGAGAGAGAGAGAGAGAGAGGCAGAGAGAGAGAGAGAGAGAGAGAGAGAGAGAGAGAGAGAGAGAGAGAGAGAGAGAGACTTGATGGCGGAGAAGAGTAAAGAGAATGAGGAGGAGAAGGTGGAGGTGGAGGTGGAGGTGAAGAAGGAGGAGGAGGAAGACGAGGAAGAGGAATAAGAGGAGGTTGAAGATAAGAAAGAGGAAGAAGAAGGGGGATTGAATGAGGAGGAAAACGATCAGGGTGAGGTGGAATAGGAGGCAAAAAGGGAAATGAAAAGGAAGAAGGAGGATGAGGAAGAGAGAGAAATGGAAGGAAGAAGAATGGGAGATGGGAGGAGGCGTAGAGAAGGAAGAAAAGAGAGAGGAGGAGGAAGTGAAGGAGAGGGAGGGGAGAAGATTAGAAAGAATTAAAAAGAAGAAGACGAGGGCGAGGAGGAAGGGAGAAGAGGAGGAAGGATGATGATGATGAGGATCGGAAGTGGAGGCAGAGGAGAGGGGAGGGGGAGAAAAAGAGGGAGCCTACGTCTCTCTCTTTTTACTCCCTCCCTCCCCGCTTCCCTTCCTCCTCCCCTCCTGCTTCCCTCCTCCCTCCTTCCCTTCCCTCCCCTCTGCCCCTCCCACTTTCCTCCTC
>NC_091553.1:48573656-48576156 GCF_042767895.1 Penaeus vannamei
TTCTTTTACATTTTCATATCAAATGATGTAAGCTTTTTACCTTTGATAAATCCATCATACTGATATAATTTACTTTTTTCTAAATTTCAAATTATCCATATCCTTCGGCTGTATCTATATTTATTATATTTATTGCTCTTCTTCTCACTTATTTACCTTTTTCATCCCTCGTAAATATATTACCCCATTGTTCATTTTAAATTTAGTCTATCAAATTTCCATCCCAACCATCTTTCTCATTTCCACTCACAATAACTCTGCATTTCGAAACTGTTTTTTAAGTTTTTCAGTTTTCGAAATACTTTGTAAGATGGGTGCAGTGACGTAGCTCTCGGCTGGAAATACTCTTTAAAATCTTTGGGGATAAGAGACACTTGTCAGAGTCAGAAAAATCATCCTTTGTCTTGCAGCTTCAACGGTGGGGAAAAAAGTAAACGAAACAAGGGTTTTCTCCCTTAGAGTTTAAACGCGATTTTTGTGTCCTTTATTCTTAGCTCGTCCTTTGCAACAATAGAGGGGCAGAACACGTGTTAACTCAGACTTGTTTATTAAAGTTATCTCTTTTTTGCGTTTATTTTTCATGCATTATTATCATCATTACTGTTGTTTTTAACTTATAATTGTTTTTATTATTATCACGATCATTATGATCACTACTACTACTACTATCATTTCTTTATCATTATGACCGTGATCATAATGTAATAATTAATAATGACGATAACGATACCTATGACAATGATAATGATATCGAAAATGATAAGAAATAATAATCATTATGATAATGATATTCATTGCGACCATTATCAAAGATCACTGAACAAATGATAATGATTATAGAAAAATAACGATAATGACATTAACAATATCTATGATGATAAAGATATGATAACGAGAATGATAATGATGATGAAATTGATAATGATAAGGATGAAAGTATTCATGATAAGAATGATGACGATGATGATAATGATGATGATTATGATAATAATAATGATGATAAGAATGATGATAAGAATAATGACAATGATAATGATAATACTGATAATAATGATAATAATAATGATAATAATAATAATAATAATAATAATAATAATAATAACTATTATTATTATCATCATTATTAGATAACAATGATAATGATAATGAAAATAATAATGATAATGATAATAATAATAATAATAACAATAACAATAACAATAATAAAGTCAGGATCATGAGGTTGATTATGATTATTATTTCCATCATTCTATTAATACTACCATTACTACTGTTGCTACTTCTACTATCATTATCATCATCATCATCATTATTATTGTTATTGTAATTATTACTGTTATTTGTATTATTGGTATCACTATCAGTTTTATCATTATCTATGTTATTACTCTTATAGTCATCATTATCATTGTTACTACTAATATCATCATCATCATTGTCATTGCCAGTATATTCCTAATTTGATTGTCTTTAAGACTATTATTACCTATTATCATTATTACTCCCGTTATTGCTATTAATAATATTATCATTTCCATCATCATTATTTCCTTTATCGTGATTATTATTGTAAGTTTCATCATTTTTATTATTATACACAATTTTTAACACATTTATTCGTTGTATAAAAAAATAATTCGGCTTATAATTGGGACACTTGATCTCTACACGGAAATTAGGAAGATGAATAAATATATCGATAGTAATAATGAAAAAATAAATCAATAAGTAAAAAATCAGTAGCATATATTTGACCAGAAATCTATGGCACCAAAACCGATCCCTAACCTATCGCATTTAGATGATAATAATGATAATGATGATAATAATAATGATAATAATGATAATAATAATAATAATAATAATAATAATAATAATAATAATAATAATAATAATAATAACAACAATTATAATAGTAATAAAAACAACAACAACAACAACAATAATAATAATGATAATTTATTATGATTATTGTTAGCCAATAAAAAATAAAATAAAATAAATAAATAAAATAAAAAGGATACATTTGGCCAAAAATCTACGGCAGTACAACCCCCGTTTCACTACAACGCTTTCCGCCCTTCCCTACCCTGTCGCATTAAGATACAGACGCGACGTGTGAAATGTCCTTTGTTTTGCGTTTCGAGCCCGATATCATCCTGTCATGTGTAACTGAGGCATTTAGGTTCATTTTACCATGAATTCCTGGTCGTCAAGTTACTAAGTGTGAAGGACAGATAGATACAAATGGACGAATAGAGGGAGAGCTAGAGAGTGAGAGACAGAGAGGGGGGGGGGGGAGAAGGAGAGGGACAGGATTTGGTAATTCCATTTTATTTGGTGTCATCCTAATATATATTCGATACTGACATATATTGGAGCAGAACTGGATAAAAATGATATTGCATGACAAGACTGTAAATACTTATCTTTCCAGATATTTTGTTTGATATCTCAAACAGATACTCGTTTGTATTTTCATATCAAAGGATGTAAATTT
>NC_091553.1:48588656-48589804 GCF_042767895.1 Penaeus vannamei
AGCTTAATGCAAATCACGAAAGTTAAGAATAAGCTGGGTATTAAAGAAATTAATTGAAATCAAAATACAAAAAAAGAGAGAAAAACGTGAAAATCTACGGATTAACAACCCCGCTTTCACTACCACGCTTTTTACCATCCGCCAACCTGTCGTATTAAGAGACAAACAGGACATATTTTTTTTTCGCAATTCGTAGAGCACCAGTCACTATGGGAGATCAGTTAGTGAAATGTCCGTTGTTTTGCGTATTGAGTTGGAAACTGTCCTGCCATGCGTAATTGAAGAATTCAGGTCCATTGCACCATGAATTCATGGTAATGAAACTATGAAGGAGAGAGAGATAGAAATAGACAAACAGAGAGAGAGAGTTAGAGAGAGTGGAGTGAGAAAAAGGAGATAGAGATAGTGAGACAGGAAAGGAGAGACTGGGGAAATGGGAGAGCGAGAAAATGAGAGGTAGAGATAGATAGATGGCTATATAGACAGAGAAAAAAAAAGAGAGAGAATTTTAAAGAAAGGGCTTTAGAAATAGAGAGAGAGAGAGAGAGAGAGAGAGAGAGAGAGAGAGAGAGAGAGAGAGAGAGAGAGAGAGAGAGAGAGAGAGAGAGAGAGAGAGAGAGAGAGAGAGAGAGAGAGAAGAGAAACAATAACATCCCTCTTTCATGTTCAAGGGATTATCCAAGCCACTCTGCCAAGCCCTCAACCAACACGGGAGATTATAAATGAATAGCTAAATAAATTAATAAATGCAAGAGAGACAGGACATCCAGGTATGGATTATAGAGCATTTTCATGTCATATCTTTTAGTAGTGTGAAAACTGCTTTTCTTATTTATAATGTCAGTTGTCTTACCCAGCTCTGATTTCTTTGTCTTTTTTCTTGCTCTCTTTCTCATTGTTCCTAATGATGATGATGATTATGATCACGATAAGAATGGTGATAAGAATGAAAATAAGATAAAATTTCAATAATGTTTATGATGATGATGGGGATGTGAATGAGTAGTCATTATTATAATGATGATAATTATCATCATTATTGATATTGTTGCTTATAATAAAGGTGCGTGCATTTGCATTTGTGTGTAGAAAATGGGTAAGAGCGTGTGTGTCTGTGCACGTGTGCTTGTGTGTGTGTGTGTGTGTGT
>NC_091553.1:48590304-48597804 GCF_042767895.1 Penaeus vannamei
AAAATAAATAAAAAAGGTGATGTTATATGGTTTATACATACAAATGTTATATATATATATATATATATATATATATATATATATATATATATATATATATATATATATATATATATATATATATATATATATATTTATCTATTTATATATGATTGTACACACACACACACACACATATACGTGTATATATAATTTCTTTCTTTTTTTTTCTGTAGTGATTCTGTAACATAATTCAGTGTTAAAATATAATATATAAACCGGAGAGATTATAAAATAAATTTCATATTTAAATTGCTAGATTTATTAAAAAAAAAAGGTTGTCCTTATTTCAGAGGCTGATGATAGTCGCGGCCCATAACTTGCCTGGCACTGCTTGGGATTTTCGTCTGGTTTATCGATTATTCAAATTGCTCTGGCTGAGACTTCCGATTTCACACTTTCTCTCCTCTCTCTCTCTCTCTCTCCCTCTCTTTCTGGCTGTCTGTTTGTCTCTCTCTGTCCGTGTCATTCTTCTCTCCTCTCTGTCTCTCTCTCTTTGTCTGTCTCTTTCACTCTCTCTCGTTTCCACTCTCTCTCCCCTCTCTCTGTTTTCCACTCTCCTTCTCTCTCTCTCTCTCTCACTCTCACTGTCTCTGTCTCTCCCTCTCCCCTCCCCCCCCTCTCTCTCTATCTATCTATTTCTATCTCTCACTCTCCTTCCCTGTTTCTCTCTGTCTCTCTCTCTGTCTATCTCTCTTACTTACTCACTCTCTCTCTCTTTTTTTCTCTTCTCTCTCTCTCTCTCTCTCTCTCTCTCTCTCTCTCTCTCTCTCTCTCTCTCTCTCTCTCTCTCTCTCTCTCTCTCTCTCCCTCTCTCCCTCTGTCTCTCATTCACACACTCTCTCTCTCTCTCTCTTTATATATATATATATATATATATATATATATATATATATATATATATATATATATATATATATATATATATATATATATATATATATATATATATATATATATATATATATATATATATATATATATATATATATATATATTTGCGTATGTGTATGTGTGTGTGTGAATGTATGCATATACATATAACTCTAATTCATAAGGCAAGATTTGAGGTTCTGACCTATACCTTAACATCAGAGAAGAAAGCAAACACAAAACAAGAATTTACCTGGCCATTCAAAGCAGATATTTCTTGGCGTATCGTGAGACTCAGAACCAAAACTAAGCCTTGAAGAGCCTGCCAAGGAGAATTCAGCGAATACATTAAGTTTTTACAATTCTTTTCGCAAGTTCACCGCGAGAAAGATAAATGTAATGTAACACCGGGGCATGGGAGGAGTGGTAGGCTTATTTTTTGTTGTTGATGTTTGATGTTTTTTTTTCGAATGTTCAATGCTAATGTTTATGTTAATGTTAATGTTTAATATCTATGTTTCAGTAAATGTTTATTTTTAATGACTTTAGTGTTTATTCTAATGTCAAATGTCTATGATTTAATGTTAATGTTAATGTTGAATACTTATAAAGTTTATGTTAATGCTTAAAGGGTTAAATACCTAAAATAAATATGCCTATAATATTTATGTTGATGCTTGATGCCATTAAAGTATTTATAAATGTTTAATGCCTATAATGGTTATGTTAATACTTAGTGCCTATAATATCTATGTTAATGTTTAATTCCTATAATGTTTATGTTACCATTTAATGCCTATAATGTTAATGTTAATGTTTAGTACCTATGATGTCTATGTTAATGTTTAATGTCTATGATGTTTATGTTAATATTGAATGCCTATAATGTTTATGTTAATGTTTAGTGTGTATGATGATTATGTTAATGCCAAATGCCTAGAATAATTATGTGAATGTTATTGTTTAATGCCTATAATGTTGACGTTAATGTTTAATGTCTATAAAGATTCCAATGATGTTTAATGCCTATAAAACAAGACTTCATGCAAGCTTCATCATGATTTGTTTCTGCTTTAACGAGAATAACTCAAAGTCATGTTACTCGTTCTATTATGCATGATTTTGCATTTTCTTTTGCGAAATTGAAGGGCCGCTTCCTCGCGCTGTTATCGTTATTAGATATTTGTTTATGGATATGTATCTTTTTTTTTTTTTTTTTTTAAGAATGGTATGTGTCTCGGTTTGATAGGAACTTTTCTCTTGCACATATTTGGTCAGTCTGTTTATTTACCTGGACACACACACACACACACACACACACACACTCAGAGAAACACACACATATAGAATCACACACCTACACACACACAGAAACACACACTTACAGAAACACACACGAAAACATACACACACACACACACACACACACACAGAAACACACATCCAGAATTACACATACAAACACACACACACACACAAACACACACACACACACTAATGCACTCATTCACACACACATGTATCTATCTATTTATATGCAAGTATGTATGCATGTATATACGTATGTATGCATGTATATGTGTATGTATGTATGTGTGTATATGTATATACATGTATGTATGTGTATGTGTGTATGTATGTATGTGTATGTGTGTATGTATATATGCATATATGTATGTGTGTGTATGTGTGTATGTATATAGGCATGTATATATGTTTGTCTGAATGGATGTGTAAGTAAACATGTACATATATCAGTCACATTCTTTTAAGAGAGACCGTGAGTATATTTTTTTATATCTGGATGCTGTTGACCAATAATCCCCAAATGTTTAAACTAATAGAACTGAATTAATTCTGACTTTACTTATTTTTTTTTACAGTTCACCCTAATTGGTGATAAACTGTAAACTGAAACCGAAAACTGTTTACCAAATGCATTCAGTCGTGGAGAGGCCGGAAAAATCGACTTTATAGTGAACTGATGTAGATTCTTGGTAATGTTTTGAAATATCTTTATTTGATATTCTTGTAACTTTATTTGGTATCTTGATATCTTTATTTGACGCCTTAATACCATTATTTGATCTTTATGTATCTTCATATTATCATTTGATATTTTAATATCTTTAATGGTAATATCTTAATGTATTTAATGGTAATATCTTCATATATTTAATGGTAATATCTTCATATCTTTAATGGGAATATTATAACAGCTTTATGGTAATATATTAAACTATCGATTAAATATTTTCAGGGAATGGATGCATTATCTATTGTAAAACCTTGTGACTATTAAAATGGTCGACAAAACATTATTGATAATATCTGATAAGGAATTAAACGTGCAATTAAAAAAAAAAAAAAAGATTTGTTACTGTCTATTGAAATCGATTGTCGATTAAGCTGACTGTTGAATATCGATTGAAAAAGAATTAGTGGGTCGTATTTTTGTTCTAGAATCTATTTTGAAATATATGATAAAAATATATAAATACTGCAACATGTCAATTTCACTTTCTTGTTCACTGAAATACATCAGTATAAAATGATACATATTGATTTATATTATCACGTATAACTAATGAATATTTACGTTTGACGACGTTTTTTTATTTATATTTGTACTTTGATGCGATGGAAATTAGTGGTTGATATTATTTACAGTTCAGTGAAATGGATAATGATTGCGAACGTCATTGCAAAATATAAGCTGCAATAATTTCAAATAAAGGGCTGATAATCTGGTGATTGGTGTACCCATTATGATAATCATATCATGGAATTATAGTAATTTAAAGGTTGTATTATAGTAATTATAGCGTGACGATGCAATGAAAAATAAAATAAGTAAATTTAACTTCCAAAATTTCTTTTAATCTTTCTTAAGAACCGTTTGAAATACATTGGATTATAATGCTTTATTTTTTTTTTGTGTGGGGGGGGGGCTATTCATTTCTGTTAATAGTCAAAGATATTCTTTCAAGATTCTTTAAATTCTTTTTTATACAGACAGGTATCTCCAGGCAGAATTAGTCAAATATACTTAAATTCTCGTTATATCCTTTTAATTTAATTATAGGTAACATATGTCTATAATGTACACGTGAGTAATATTCATACATTTTTAATCTGTTTGATATACAGTCATTACATGTAATATTTTTTTCCTTGCATTAGGTCGGGGTAAAAGTTGATTAAAAATGTTTGTTAACATGAATTGAAGTATATTTCGCTTAGAGTGATAAAGAAATAATTTTCTTTTAAATATTTTGTTGAGAATTTCGCGTCTCTAGTCGGATATGAATTATAAAAAGTTGAAAAATAGAATCAAAAACAAAAATAAATAACACTAAACAAACAAACACACACACACACACACACACACACAGACTCACGCACGCAAACAAAAACTTATCTTTTTATTCATATTCATTGCTTCAAGTTTAAGTACTGAAATTTATCATCATTTTGACATTTTCTTTTGTATCTAATCTTATATTCATGAAAGAGATGTAAAAAACTGGTAATACAATTATAAGGTTAACAGCGTAAAACAATCACCTAATTTCATATGAAGGTTAATTCAAAAGCCAGAAATTCGCAGCTTTTTATATACTAAAAAGATATAACTAACTGCATGCAGGTAGCTTATATATCACAAAATAAAATAAGTGTTTGTGTGTGTGTGTGTGTGTGTGTGTGTGTGTGTGTGTGTATGTGTATGTTTGTGTGTCTGTGTATGTATGCATATACATATAACTCTAATTCATAAGACAAGATTTGAGGTTCTGACCTATACCTTAACATCAGAGAAGAAAGCAAACACAAAACAAGAATTTACCTGGCCATTCAAAGCAGATATTCCTTGACGTATCGTGAGACTCAGAACCCAAACTAAGTCTTGAAGATCCTGCCAAGGAGAATTCAGCGAATACATTAAGTTTTTACAATTCTTTTCGCAAGTTCACCGCGAGAAAGATAAATGTAATGTAACTCTCATGGGAGGAGTGGTAGGCTTATTTTTGTTGTTGATGTTTAATGTTTTTTTTTTCGAGTGTTCAGTGTTAATGTTTATGTTAATGTTGATGTTTAATGTCTATGTTTCTGTATATGTTTATTTTTAATGCCTTTATTGTTTAAGTTAATGTCAAATGTCTATCATTTAATGTTAATGTTAATGTTTGATACCTATAATGTTTATGTTAATGTTTAATACCTACAATGCTTATGCCAATGCTTAATGGGTATGATAATTAAAGTCAAATGTCTAAAATAATCATGCCCATAATCTTTATGCTAAGGTTTTATGCCATTAAAGTATATATAAATGTTTAATGCCTATAATGGTTATGTTATTGTTTAGTGCATATAATGTTTATGTTACCGTTTAATGCCTGTAATGTTGATGTTAATGTTTAATGCCTATATTGTTTATGTTAATATTTAGTGTGTATAATGATTATGTTAATGCCAAATGCCTATAATAATCAAGTTACTGTTAATGTCAAATGCCTATAATAATTATGTGAATGTTATTGTTTAATGCCTGTAATGTTGACGTTAATGTTTAATGCCTATAAAGATTCCAATGATGTTTAATGCCTATAAGACAAGAATTCATGCAAGCTTCATCATGATTTGTTTCTGCTTTAACGAGAATAACTCAGAGTCATGTTACTCGTTCTATTATGCATGATTTTGCATTTTCTTTTGCGAAATTGAAGGGCCGCTTCCTTGCGCTGTTATCGTTATTAGATATTTGTTTATGAATGTGTATCTTTTTTTTTTTTTTTTTTTTTTTTTTTTTTTAAGAATGGTATGTGTTTTGGTTTGATAGGAACTTTTCTCTTGCACATATTTGGTCTGTCTGTTTATTTACCTGGACACGCACACACACACTCAGAGAAACACACACATATAGAATCACACACCTACACACAGAAACACACACTTATAAAAACACACACGAAAACACACACACACACACACACAAACACACACTCACACACTAATACACTCATTCACACACACAGATATACATTTGTCTGTCTATATGCAAACATATATGTATGTATATATGTATGTATGCATGTGTATGTGTATGTATGTATGAGTGTATGTGTGTGTATGTATGTATGTGTGTGTGAGTGTGTAAGTATGCATGTATATATGTATGTATATACGTTTATTTGCATGTATGTGTAAGTAAACATGCACATTGCTTAGGATTTATAAGTCACATTCTTTTAAGAGAGACCGTGAATCTATTTCTTTATATCTGGATGTTGTTGACCAATAATCCCCAAATGTATAAACTATTAGTACTGAATTAATTCTGACTTTACTTATTTTTTACAGTTCTCCCTAATTGGTGATAAACTGTAAACCTAAACCGGACTCTGTTTACCAAATGCATTCGGTCGGGGAGAGGCCGGAAAAATCGACTTTACAGTGAACTGATGTAGATTCTTGGTAATGTTTTGAAATATCTTTATATTGATCTTCTTGTAACTTTATTTAGTATCTTAATATCTTTATTTGACTTCTTAATACCATTATTTGATCTTTATGTATCTTCATATTATTATTTGATATTTTAATATCTTTAATGGTAATGTCTTAATGTATTTACTGGTAATATCTTCATATATTTAATGGTAATATCTTCATATCTTTAATGGGAATATTATAACAGCTTTATGGTAATATATTAAACTATCCATTAAATATTTTCAGGGAATGGATGCATTTTCTATGGTAATACCTTGTGACTATTAAAATGGTCAACAACACATTATTGATAATATCGGAAAAGGAATTAAACGTGCAATCTTGAGAAAGAGATTTGTTACTGTCTATTGAAATCGATTGTCGATTAAACTGGCTTTGTTGAATATCGATTGAAAGAGAATTAGTGAGTCGTATTTTTGTTCTAGAATGTATTTTGAAATAGATAATAAAAATATATAATGCTGCAACATGTCAATTTCACTTTCTTGTTCACTAAAATATAACAATATAAAATGATGGATATTGATTTATATTATCACGTATAACTGATGAATATTTATGTTTGACGACATTTTTTATTTATATTTGTACTTTGATGCGATGGAAATTAGTGGTCGATATTATTTACAGATCATTGAAATGGATAATTACTACGAACGTCATTGCAAAATATCAGCTGCAATAATTTCAAATAAAGGGCTGATAATCTGGTGATTGGTGTACTCATTATAATAATCATATCGTGGAATTATAGCAAATTAAAGGTTGTATTATAGTAATTATAGCGTGACAATTATTCAATGAAAAATAAGAAAAGTAAATTTCACTTGCACAATTTCGTTCATGCTATCTTAAGAACCGTTTGAAATACATTGGATTATAATGCTATATTATTATTTTTTGGGCTATTCATTTCTATTAATTGTCAAAGATATTCTTTCAAGATTCTTTAAATTCTTTTTTATACAGACAGGTATCTCTAGGAATAATTAGGCAAATATACTTAAATTCTCATTATATCCTTTTAATTTAGTTATAGGTAACGTATGTCTATAATGTACACGTGAGTAA
>NC_091553.1:48612804-48622804 GCF_042767895.1 Penaeus vannamei
CACCCCCATCCACAACACTAATTCACTGAAACAACACACACACACACTCCCTAACACCCTGTCTCCTCCCCCCCCCCCCCACACCCACCCTAACAAACACACACACTAACACATGAATACACAGCATGTACACACTAACACTCCCCACCATCCACACACGAATACAAACACACACGCAACACAACACACACCCTAGACCCCCCTCTCTCCTCCCCCCATCACACGCACACACTAACACTCACAGTCCCACGCACACACAAACACACACACTCCCACGCACACGCCTTCCTAGTCCACGCCCGCACGCCCGCACGCCCGCAGAGAGCCCTCAAACCCCGGCGCCCGATTCCTTCTGACAAAAGGAGAGGGAGTCTTCTATTCCAAGTCTTCCTTCGGTAATATTTACCGGCCTCTTCTTCTAAAGACGGAGGGAGGGGTGGAGGGAGAGAGGGAGGGAGGGGGGAAGGAGGGAGGGAGGGTGGAAGGAGGAAGGGGGAGGGGAAGGGGGAGGGAGAGGAGAGAGGGAAGGAGGAGGGTGGAAGGAAGGAGGGAAGGTGAAGGAGGGAGAGAGGTGAAGGAGAGATGGAAGAAGAGGGAGGGAAGGAGGGAGAGAGGGAGGGAAAGGGAGGGGGAAGGTGGAAGGGATGGTTGGAGAGAGAAAAGAAGAGGGAGAGAGCGAGGGAAGGAGGGAGAAGGTAGGAGGGAGGGAGGAAGGGAAGGAAGGGAAGGAGGAAGGGGAGAGGGAGGGAAGGGAGGAGGGAAGGCGAAAGGGGAAAGAGGAAAGGAGGGAGGGGAGAGGAGAGGAAGGAGGGAGAGAGGGAGAGGGAGGGAAAGAGAGGGGGAAGGCGGAAGGGATGGTTGGAGAGAGGAGAAGAAGAGGGAGAGAGAACGAGGAAGGAGGAAGGTAGGAGGGAGGAGGGGAAGGAGGGAGGGAGGAGGAGAAAAGAAGGGGAGAGAGCGAGGGAAGGAGGAGAAGGGAGGGTGGGAGGGAGGGAAGGAGGAAGGGAAGGAGGGGAGAGAAGGAAGGGAGGAAGGAGGAGAAGGTAGGAGAGGGAGGAAGAAGATGGAGGAAGGAGAGAGAGATAAAGGAAGAGAGATAAAAAAAAGAAAGATAAATATCTTCCTCCCCGTCTCCGCTCTATCCCCCCTATCCCCCCCCTCCTTCCATCCCCCTGCAACCCAGTCTCGCGTCCTATAATCAAGTCCTTTTCCATTATCTATGACTCATGTCCAGTGTGCAGTGTTGCCAAGACTGTGTGGTCAGTGAGTCAGTCTTTATCAGTCTCTCTCTTTGGAGGAAGTCTCTCTCCGCTGCTTTGAGGTGAGGCCTCCTGGGTGTCTGTCTGCGTCTGTGTCTGTCTTTCGTATGTGAGTCTGTCTGCCGTTTTGTCTGTTTGTCTGGCACACACACACACACACACACACATCTCTCTCTCTCTCTTTCTCTCTCTCTCTCTCTCTCTCTCTCTCTCTCTCTCTCTCTCTCTCTCTCTCTCTGTCTCTCTCTCTCTCTCTCTCTCTCTCTCTCTCTCTCTCTCTCTCTCTCTCTCTCTCTCTCTCTCTCTCTCTCTCTCTCTCTCTCTCTCTCTCTCTCTCTCTCTCTCTCTCTCTATATATATATATATATATATATATATATATATATATATATATATATATATGTACAGCTAAAATATCGCCGAGTTATTATGAAAAGTTTTGTTGTTCTGATCATCATCGAAACTTTGTTTCTCTCCCTTTTTCGTTATTCGCTCTCTCTATTCTTCCTCTTTCTTCTTCTCTCCTCTTCCTCTTTCCTCTCTCTCTCTTTGTCTCGTGTCCACCTCTATCATCTTCCTCTATTTATCTGTTGCTGTGTTTCTACCTAACTCCTTCTCTCTATATATTTGTACATTGTCCTTCTATCCCTCTTCTTCATTCCCTTTCTCCAAGTATCCTTCTCTCTCTCTCTCTCTCACTCTCTCCTCTCATTATTTCTTCCATTCTTTTCTTCTTCTTTTGCCTCTTTCCTTGCTCAAGTTTTTTCTCTTTCTCCCCCTCTCTCCCTCTTTCTCGCTCTTTCTCCCTCCCTCCCTCTCTCTCTCTCTCTCTATCTATCTCTCTCTTTCTCTCTCTCTCTCTCTCTCTCTCTCTCTCTCTCTCCTCTCTTTCTCTCCCCCCCTCTCTCTCTCCTTTTCTCCTTCCATCCTCTTTCCCCTTTCTTCCTCTTCCTCTTCCCCCTTCTCTCTCCTTTTCTCCTTCCATCCTCTTTCCCCTCTCTTCCTCTTCCTCTTCCTCCTCTCCTTTCGGCCCAGCCTCTCGCTCTCTCCTTCCCATCCCCTTTCACTCGCTCTCCCTCTCTTCCCTTTTACTCCCACCCTCCATTATTTCACTCAGAATTCCACGCCCTGAATAAAGTCAACGATAATTAAGGTGTCTGGCAATATCTGGCACGTCATTTTATCCTTAACATCCTACTCTCTCAAACTCACTTCCACGACCTCAGTGTTGGGGGGGGGGGGGAAGGATGAGGGATGTAGACGTAAAAAGGAAAAGAAAGAAGAAAAGAAGGAACAGGGGAAGAGAAGGATGGGGATGGAGGCAAATAGCTAGGCAGAATTTTGGATAAAACGGATGGTAGGGAAAAGAGAGAGAAATACACGAAGACTAATAAAGTAATGTTAAGTAGAATAAAGAGAGGAAGAAATGCAGAGAGAAATAAGAAGGATATATATATATATATATATATATATATATATATATATATATATATATATATATATATATATATATATATATATATATATATATATATATAGAGAGAGAGAGAGAGAGAGAGAGAGAGAGAGAGAGAGAGAGAGAAATAGGCAGATAGATAGACAGATAAATAGATAGATAGATAGACAGATAGATACATAGATAATTACATAGACAGATAGACAGAGAGAGGAAGAGAAAGAGAACGAAAGAGAAACTCTTACGACCCACAATAAGAAAAAAAAACCCAACCCGACAAGCTATTGAAACGAAACCAAAAAAACACCAACAAAGACTCCTTCCTCCCTTCCTCCTTCTCCCTCACCCCCAAAAAAAAAAAAAATAATAATAATAAAAAAAACCCCTCCTTTGGCGGCCCGAGAGAACACACAACCCTTACCCAAAAAAAAACTAGAAATAATAATAATAAAAAAAAAAACTCCTTTTGGCGCCCGAGAGAACACACAACCCTTACCCCCCAAAAAAAAAAAAATAATAATAAAGCAAAAATACTCCCCTTTTTCCGGCCCGAGAGAACACACACCCTTACCCCCAAAAAAAGAAATAATAATAATAAGGAAAAAAAACCCTCCCTTTTTGGCGAGAGAACACACAGCCCTTACCCCCAAAAAAAAGAAATAATAATATAAGGAAAAAAAAACCCTCCCTTTTGGCGGCCGAGAGAACACACAACCCTTACCCCCCCCCCAAAAAAAAGAAATAATAATAATAATAAAAAAAAGAATCCTCCCTTTTGGCGGCCCGAGAACACACAACCCTTACCCCCCCCAAAAAAAAAATGATAATGATAATAATAATAATAATAATAATAAGAATAAAAAAATCCTCCCTTTTTGGCGAGGAAACACACAACCCTTACCCCCCCAAAAAAAAAAAAAAAAATAATAATAATAAAAAAAAAAAAACTCCCTTTTTGGCGGCCCGAGAGAACACACAACCCTTACCCCCCCAAAAAAAAAGAAATAATAATAATAAAAAAAAACCCCTCCCTTTTTGGCGGCCCGAGAGAACACACAACCCAAATGACATTATGAAAGAGCACGTCATAAAAATTGCAGCGAAAACGCCAGCGAAAATCAAACATTACCGGGGGATCCTTGAGACGCGACGTTAAAGCCACGCGGCTGGAACGGGGAGTGCCAGGGAGTGCCAGGGAGTCCCAGGGAGTGCCAGGGGGAGGTAAGGGGTTTTAGGGAGAAGTATGAGGTTTTAGGGAGTGCCAGGGAGAGGTAAGGGGTGTTAGGGAGAGGAAGGGAGAGTAAGGGAGTGCCAGGGAGAGGTAAGGGGTGTTAGGGAGAGGAAGGGAGAGGCAAGGGAGTGCCAGGGAGAGGTAAGGGGTGTTAGGGAGAGGAAGGGAGAGGAAGGGAGTGCCAGGGAGAGGCAAGGGAGTGCCAGGGAGAGGTATGAGGTTTTAGGGAGAGGAAGGGAGTGCCAGGGAGAGGAAGGGAGTGCCAGGGAGAGGAAGGGAGTGCCAGGGAGAGGAAGGGAGTGCCAGGGAGAGGAAGGGAGTGCCAGGGAGAGGCAAGGGAGTGTCAGGGAGAGGAAGGGTGAGGGTGCCAGGGAGAGGTAAGGGAGTGCCAGGGAGAGGCAAGGGAGTGCCAGGGAGAGGTATGAGGTTTTAGGGAGAGGAAGGGAGTGCCAGGAGAAGTATGAGGTTTAGGGAGTGCCAGGGAGAGGAAGGGAGTGCCAGGGAGAGGAAGGGAGTGCCAGGGAGAGGAAGGGAGTGCCAGGGAGAGGAAGGGAGTGCCAGGGAGAGGAAGGGAGTGCCAGGGAGAGGGAGGGAGTGCCAGGGGAGAGGAAGGAGTGCCAGGGAGAGGAAGGGAGTGCCAGGGAGAGGCAAGGGAGAGGCAGGGGGAGGTAAGGGGTGTTAGGGAGAGGAAGGGAGTACCAGGGAGTTTCAGGGAGAGGTAAGGGAGAGGGACGAGTGCCAGGGAGTGCCAGGGAGAGGTATGAGGGTTTTAGGGAGAGGAAGGAAGTGCCCAGGGGGAGGTCCAGGGAGAGGCAAGGAGTGTTAGGGAGAGGAAGGGGAGAGGGGAGGGACTGCCAGGGAGAGGAAGGGAGTGCTATGGAGAGGTAAGGGTTTTAGGGAGAGGAAGGAGTATCAGGGCGTGCCAGGGAGAGGTAAGGGGTTTTAGGGAGAGGAAGGGAGTACCAGGGAGTGTCAGGGGGAGTGCCAGGGAGAGGTAAGGGGTTTTAGGGAGAGGAAGGGAGTGCCAGGGAGTGCCAGGGGGAGGTAAGGGGTTTTAGGGAGAGGAAGGGAGTGCCAGGGAGAGGCAAGGGTTTTAGGGAGAGGAAGGGAGTGCCAGGGAGAGGTAAGGGGTGTTAGGGAGAGGAAGGGAGTGCCAGGGAGTGCTAGATTGGGCAAAGGGTGTTAGGGAGAGGAAGGGAGTGCCAGGGAGAGGTACGGGGTTTTAGGGAGAGGAAGGGAGTGCCAGGGAGAGCCAGGGAGAGGTAAGGGGTTTCAGGGAGAGGAAGGGGGAGTGCCAGGGAGAGGTAAGGGGTTTTAGGGAGAGGAAGGGAGTGCCAGGGAGAGGCAAGGGAGTGCCATAAGTGCTAGGGAGAGGCAAGGGAAAGGTATGAGGTTTTAGGGAGAGGAAGGGAGTGCCAGGGAGAGGTAAGGGGTTTTAGGGAGGAAGGGAGAGTAAGGAAGTGCCAGGGAGAGGAAGGGAGTGCCAGGGAGAGGTAAGGGGTTTTAGGGAGAGGAAGGGAGTGCCAGGGAGAAGTATGAGGTTTTAGGGAGTGCCAGGGAGTGCCGGGGAGAGGTAAGGGGTTTTAGGGAGTGCCAGGGAGAGGTAAGGGGTTTTAGGGAGAGGAAGGGAGTGCCAGGCAGAGGTAAGGGGTTTTAGGGAGTTTCAGGGAGAGGCAAGGGAGTGCCAGGGAAAGGTATGAGGTTTTAGGGAGAGGAAGGGAGTGCCAGGGAGAGGTAAGGGGTTTTAGGGAGTTTCAGGGAGAGGCAAGGGAGTGCCAGGGAGAGGTAAGGGGTTTTAGGGAGTGCCAGGGAGTGCCAGGGAGAGGGGCAAGGGTTTTAGGGAGAGGGAGGGAGTGCCAGGGAGTGCTAGATTGGGCAAAGCGTGTTAGGGAGAGGAAGGGAGAGGAATGGAGCGCAAGGGAGTGCCCAGGGTGTGTAAGGGAGAGGGATGGAGTGCCAGGGCGAGGCAAGGGGTGTTAGGGAGAGGAAGGGAGTGCCAGGGGGAGGTAAGGGGTGTTAGGGAGAGGAATGGAGTGCAAGGGAGTGCCCAGGGAGTGCCAGGGGGAGGTAAGGGAGAGGCGAGGGGTATGTGGGAGAGAAAGGGAGTACCAGGGAGTGATAGGGAAAGGCGAAGGGTGTGTTAGGGAGAGGAAGGAAGAGGAAGGGAGTGCCAGGGCGATCGAAGGGGTATTAGGGATCCGAAACAAAAGACTGCCCTGAAAGTCTAGGAAAACCAAACATTAGTCCATTATTTACCTCCGTTCGGGCGTGGAGGTGAAGCGGAGTCGCCTGAGTTGCCACACGTCAATTTCGAAACGTAGGGGAACATAAGGCGCCAAGTTTAAAAATAGCTTTCATGTTGCATGTTGTGATTCGCAGTTGCACGCTGTTGTTCAACATATGATGTCGCAGGTTTAAGGGCAATGGACTACAAAGGGGCGCCAGGAAGTGACATAATGGATTGATAATTCTATCAGCTTCTTAATGGTAAGACCGTCACTTAAGGATTACTTCCGGTTAGGATGAAGAAGACGTAAATAAGTACAGGAAGAAGGAGAGATAGAAAGGAGGGAGAGAGGAAGGAGGGGAGAAAAAGAGGGAGGAAAGGAGGAAGAGAAAAGAGGATTACTTCCGGTTAGGATGAAGAAGACGTAAATAAGTACAGGAAGAAGGAGAGATAGAAAGGAGGGAGAGAGGAAGGAGGGAAGAAAGAGAGGGAGGAAAGGAAGAAGGAGGGAAGGAAGGGAGGGAGGAAGGAGGGAGAGAGGGAAGGGGTACGGAAGGGAGGAAGGGAAGGAAAGAGGAAGGAAGGAAGAGAGAGAGGGAAATAAGAAGGAGAGAGAGGAGGGAAGGAAGAGAGGGTGGGAAGGAGGAAGGGGGAAAAGGGAGAGATATAAGGGAGGAAGAGAGAAAAGGGAGAAGGAAAGGAAGGAGGAAGGAAGGAGAGGCAGAAAGGAGGGAGAGAGAAGAGAAAGAAATGGGAGAGATAGAAGGGAGGGAGAGAGAAGGGAAGAAAGAGAGGCAGGAAGGAAGGAAAGAGAAGGGAGGGAGAGAGAAGGGAAGAGAGAGAGGGAGGAAGGAAGGAAAGAAAAGAGAAGGAAAGAGGAGAGAAGGAGGAAGGAGGGAAAGAGAGGAGGGAAGGCCAAGAAAAGAAAGAAGAGAGGAAAGAGTGAAGGAAGAAAAGGAAAAAAGAGACAAGAAAAGAAAAATAAATAAAGATAAAAGGAAATAGATAGCGAAGTGAGTAGTAACAAACCCACCTCGAGAGAAGCAAGGAGAGCCAAGGCGTGTCTAAGCGTGCCAGTGAGTGCCAGTGAGTGCCAAAGAGTGCCAGGGTGTGTTAAAGTGCGCCAGACGGTGTTGGGAGAGACAAAAGGGTGAAGGGAATTTTCGGGATATATTTTTTTCTACATTGTTTAAATTTTAAAATGTGAGGCAGTCATATGGGACAGTAATTTAGTTCAGCACAAAGGAATGGAGAGTATAGTAAGTATGATAATAATTTTATTGATAATAAGAGTGATGATAATAATGATAATAACAATAATAACAATGTCTATAAAAATAAAAAAAGATAATAACAGTGATAATGATTATGATATTAATGATAAAAGTAATGTTGATAATTATAATAATCACGATAATAATAACAATGATTATGATAACAAACAAAAATCATAATAACAGTAATTATGATAATGAATAATAATCATAACAACAACAATAATGATAATGATGATAGTGATAAAAATACTGAAGATGATGATAATCATGATAATATTTTTGATAATGAAAATATCAATGATAATAACATTGATAATGGAAATAATATCAACAATGGTAATCATGATCATGATAATGGTAATGATAATGCCAACAAATAATAGTAGTAATGGTAATGATACGAAATATAACAACAATAATAATGACGATAACGCTATAGTTCCATTATCTATAGAGAATTACCTTAACAAAACGTCCTTGACATTTAGTATGATATTCTGAGGCACGGACAGAGTGCCACTTTGTGCCAGGAAAGTGCCATGTTGTGATAGGCTTCATGGACCGTTTTATCGTCCAAAGATATCGCTTGCTTTGATAACATGCATCGGGATAGCGTGTTAGGTGGACGGGAAAGGGAGAGTGTAAACGGGTTTATTATTGTCACTGAAAGGTGTCAACCTCTAGCTCTTTCAGCCAATTTCTCTTTCTCTGTCAACAATGATAATCTCTTTCTCTTTCTCTTTCTTTTTTTTTCTCTCTCCCCTCTCTATCTCTCTCTGTCTCTGTGTCTCTGTTTGTGTGTGTCTCTCTCTCCCTCTCTCTCTCACACTTTCTTTCTCTCTATCTTTACACACACACACACACACACACACACACACACACACACACACACACACACACACACACACACACACACACACACACACACACACACACACACACACACATATATATATATATATATATATATATATATATATATATATATATATATATATATATATATATATATATATATATATATATATATATATATATATATATATATATATCTGTATGTGTGTGTGTGTGTGTGCGTGTGTGAATGTGTATGTATGTATATTTATATCAAGGACACGACCTTGTGCTTCCATCCTTGCCCTAACCTCGTGTCGCGTTTATGAGCCTCGTGCATTCGTTAAAAAAAAGAGAAGGAAAAGAGAAAGAAAACAACGCTGGTCTAACTTTCTGGATATGCTTTTTCTTCTTCTTTTCTCTCTCCCTTGTTCGCAATTTCAAACTATCATTCGTTGCATAAAGGAAGGAGAGGGAAAAAATGAGCAAAATTGCATTGCAACTAATTACTATTTTTTCTTATTTCTTCGACTTTTTTCAAGTCTCTTCAAAGCAATATTTTCATCACTTCAGACCTGTTCTTATTATTTTCTCGTTTATTTTCTCAAGTGTCATCGAAGTTATTATAATTTTTCATTTTTTCTGTCTTGTATTTTTGTTGCTGAAATTGTTGCAATATCGTATACAGATTTTTCCTGTTGATGATAATTGCAATAGCGAGATAAACTTTATACAGTCGATATTATAGATGAGGTTAATAATTTTAAGGATGAAAATGATAGTGATTAGAATAAGGGTAATGATAACAATGATGATAATATAATGATGATGATAATCATATAATGATAATGATAACGATGATAATAATGATGATGATTATATAATGATAATGATAACGATAATAATAATGATGATAATAATTACATAATGATAATGCTAACTATGATAATAATGATGATAATTATGATGATAATAATGATGATAATAACGATAATGATAATGATAATGATGATGATCTTAATCATAACAGTGATATTGGTCTTGATAACGATAATAGTAATAATAACAATCACGACCATGATAATGATAATAACAGCAATAGTAGTAATAAGTATGACAATAAAAATAACAATAATAATAATGATAATACTAACTATAGAAATGATAATAATGATAATAAATGATGACCGAAATAGTAATATTAACAATAGCAGCAACAGATAAAGTATAATGATAATGATAACTATATTGATATTAGCAACAGTAATAATGATAATAATGATTATAATGTTAATGATAATAATAAAATATAGAATTGAAGGAGAAAAGAAATATGAAAGAAGGAGAGGGAAAATCAACGATAAAAGAAGTGATAAAATGAAAGAAACAAATGAATGAAAAAATGGAAGAAGCAGAATAAAGAAAACAAAATAAACGCAGAAAGATAAAACAGAATAATAATAAAAAGAAATAAAGAAGAAAAAATAAAGAATATAATGAAAAAAAGAACAAATAAAAGAAAAGAAAATGAGAAAGAGAAAGAAACTAGAAAACGAAGACGTAATAAACGCAGGGAGATAAGACAAAAAAAAGAAGAAAGAAAGCAGACGAAGACGTAATAAACGCAGGGAGATAAGACAAAATAAAAAACAAGAAGAAAGAAAGCAGACAAAATAAAATAATTAAAAAAAAGAAAATGAAGAAGTAATAAAGGGA
>NC_091553.1:48625304-48627338 GCF_042767895.1 Penaeus vannamei
TATATATATATATATATATATATATTTAAGAAAAGAGAGTTAGAATGAGGTCTAGGGGAGGGGGAGGGAGGGGGAGAATACAGGATAATGGGGAGGGGGGGTACAGGAAGTTGGAAGGGGGCGGGGGGTGGCAATGGACGGACAGAGGCAAAGGTATAATTAGATAAACAACCATGAATTAAGAATGAGAGGACGGTGTTTTTGAGTCAATAACAAAATCATTTATGCTGATCCCAGATTAGGTGATTTAAACCTTTCAAAATAATTCTATTTACATTTCAGACCGAGTATTAATCTCGAAAAAGGGCATTAATAATTTCACAAAGTCTGCGAGAGTAATTCACAAATAATTGTTATTATGATCATTTATTTTCCTTATCATTATCATCTTTATGATATCGGAAATTCACGCTTTATTTTATTTATTTATTTTTTTTATTATTATCACTACTATAACATATGATTTTTTTTTTACCTAATAAGTGAACAGCTAAAAGCACCTCATGACAGTATAATCATATTACCGCTTATATTTAGATGAAGTTATTCATATTAATAACATGATTATTAGTAATATAGTGCAATTTGGTGTTTGATGATCATCCATTCGGTAACTTGAAAAAAATATATCGTGATATTATTAAATTTCACAGCATAAGAATATCTTTTGTTATCATACTATATCAATATATATATACATATACATATCTATATCTATATCTATATCTACCTATCTATCTATCAATCTATCTATCAATCTATCTATCTATCTATCTATCTATCTATCTATCTATCTATCTATCTATCAATCTATCTATCTATCTATCTACTCCTATCACCATCATCTATCTATCTATCTCTCTATCTATCAGTCAATCAATCTATTTCTCTATCAATCAATCAATTTATCTATCTATCAATCTATCTATCTATCTATCTATCTATCTATGTATCTATCTATCTATCTATCTATCTATCTATCTATTAATCTATCTATCTATCTATCTATGTATCAGTCTATCTATCTATCTATCTATCTATCTATCTATCAATCTATCTATCTATCTATATATACATATGCATATATACACATACACATCAATTACCACACTGCACGATAGCACTAAGGGAGCCACGCCCAGGAACCCTCGCTGCAGCCCAAGACTTTTCAGGCTCCTCAGCGAACCTCCTTATAACCTTCCGTCTTCAGCCACAGCTCACAGGGGAGAGTGTTCCGCCGCTGCAACTTCCTCAGGTCGTTTGCAATATCTCCGGAGGTTAATGTCGCCGGGAGAAAATTGCGAAGTATTGGCGGCGATAGAGAGAGAGGAATCATTAGGGTGGCGGAGACTTGTTGTTGGTGTTGCTGTTGCTGCCTCGGGGCTTGGCGCTGATGCGGGCGGTGTGCTGCACGAGTACACACGCAAATAGCACACATATTTGCACAAGCACGCACGCACATACACATACACACACATATTTGCACACACACACACACACATAAACACACATATACACGCGCGCGCACACACACACGCACACACACACACAGACGGGCAAACATGTAATCATACACAAGGACATATACATATACACATCACACATATTTGCACAAACATAAACAAACACACATACACAAACACACACGCAACGTAACAATTTAATTTCATTTCTTATTAGAGCTGTTTTCCTTTACAAACACACACACACATACACATACACATACACATACACACACATATACACGCGCGCGCACACACACACGCACACACACACACAGACGGACAAACATGTAATCATACACAAGGACATGCACATACACACATCACAAATACAAACAAACATAAACAAGCACACATACACAAACACACACGCAACGCAAAAATTTCATTTCATTTCTTATTAAGGCTGTTTTCCTTTACGCACACACATACACACACACACAAACACACGCACACACACACAAACGCACACACGCACAAAGACACACACACATACACACACAAACACACACTTAAACACACCCACACAAAA
>NC_091553.1:48627838-48635338 GCF_042767895.1 Penaeus vannamei
TTTTTAAAATTTTTTTTTTTTTTTTTAATTCTGTCAGATTTTTACCGGATGGCCATAACTGATACGATGGTTCTTTTAACGTAAAGTTTTTTATTTCGATTTCATTAGTTAATTATATTTTTATCAAGTTCTGTTATAGAAGTATTTCCTTTTTACAGTTTTATTGGAGTTTAACATGGATTTGGTGAGAGAAGTTTGCCAAGTTATTTGTTCGGAGAAGTGACATAGTGATTTCGGTGCCAGTCCATTTGTGGTTTTACTTCTTTTATGTGATTTTACCAGTGCTTTTATTTTTTATTTTTTATTTTTTTAAATTATTTTACCGTTCAATGTGTTGATTTTATTATTTAGTGTTTTATCGTTTTGTTCAGTTTTATCGTTTTGTTCAGTGTTTTATCGTTTTGTTCAGTGTTTTATTGTTTTATTGTTCTGTTTTATTGTCGTTTTATTGTTCAGTGTCGTTTTATCCAGTTTTAATGTCGTTTTAGTGTTATCTTTTATCATCTTAATCAATAATTTTACGTATGATCTTGAGTTTCCCCCTAAACCTGTGATGGGAAAGAAGAGTATCAGTGGAAGTCATAACTAATGACAGTGATTACTTTATATGCTCGCCACAACCATCTACACCACACACACGCACCACACACACACACACACACCACACACACACACACACGCACCACACACACACACACGCACCACACACACACACACAGACACACACACACACGCACCACACACATCTTTCATCACATCGCACCTTTCACACACACACACATCGACACGTATCCACTTACACACGACACGACATACCATTTCACAGTCGCACAACACATGGGGTGGTTGACACACACACTTTTTACACACACACACACGACACACACATTTGCACATCACATACACACACACACACACACACACACACACCCCATACACACATCACTGTCACGCACCACATACATCACTCATCGCACACAACTACACGATGCACGCACTCACACCTACATCCACTCACTCGCACTTCTCCCTGTACACACAGTTGTTCACACACGCACCACACACACACACACGCACCACACACACACACACGCACCACACACACACACCTGCACCACACATTCTGCCACGATGCCCCACACACATGCACATACACACCACACACATCACACAGCGCACCACACATCTTCACACAGGTCGCATGCCACACACACACACACGCACCACACACAGACATTTTACGCACCACACACACACTACTAATATACTCCCCCTCCACTCCTTACCCCCCTACTCCCCCTCCCCTCCCCTCCACTTCTCCCTGAAATCTGCAGTTCACTTCCACAAGATACGCCCCGCCCCCTACTCTCCCCTCCTCCCCCCATTTCTCCCTGTAATCGCAGTTCGCTACACGATACGCCCCCTCCTCCCCTACTCCCCCTACTCCCCCACTTCTCCTCATGTAATCGTAGTTCGCTACACGATGCGCCCCCTCCCCCCTCCCCTCCCTCCTCCCCCCACTTCTCCCTGTAATCGCAAGTTCGCTACCTGAATGCGCCCCCCCCCCCCCTACTCCCCTCCCCCCCCCACTTCTCCCTGTAATCGCAGTTCGCTACAATATACTCCCCTTCCCCCTCCCCCCACCTTCTCCCTGCTGAATCGCAGTTCGCGCTACAAGACCTACACCCCCCGCCCCCCTACTCCCACCCTCCCCTCCCCCCACTTCTCCCTGTAATCGCAGTTCGCTACAATATACCTCCTCCCTCCCCCTGCTCCTCCCCCATTTCTCCCCCGCTTCTGTACCATAACCTCATCATGTAGGAACACGTCTCATATACCGACATCAGCTGACATCTCCTCCGAGGGGAGCTGTCTCGTCTCGCCTCTCCCTTGGCCTCCAAAAGACCAATATCTCCCTGCAGCATCTACTTTTCCTCCCTTCCTTCCCTCTCTTCTCTCCTCTCCCTCTCTTCTGGATCTCCCTATTCTCCTCTCCTATCTCATTTATATATATTTTTTTCTTTCGCTTCTTCCACCATTTGATAATTTTCCGTTTCTCTCCGTCATTCTCCCTTTCCCGCCTCAATTCTTCTTCTCCCTCCATCTCCCTTCTTTCTTTATGTCACCATTACCATCCCTCCCTTCCTCCCTCCCTTCCCCCTTCCCAGACGAAAACTACCCTTCTCTCCCCCTCCTCTCTACCCTCCCCTTCTTCCCATCCCCCGTACCTCTCCCTTCCCTCCCTCTACCCTCCCTTCCTCCCACCTACCCCTCCCTTCCTCCCCTCCCCTCTACACCCTCCCTGCTTCTTCCCCCTCCTCTCTACCCTCCCTCACCCCCCTCCTCTCTACCTGCCCTCCCTTTCCCCTCCCCCTCCCTACTGCCTTCCTCCCCCTTCCCCCTATGCCCTCCCCTTCCCCTCTACCCTCCCTTCCCCCCTTCCTCCCCTCCCCCGTACCCTCCCCTTCCTCCCCCTCCACCTCCTCTACCCTCCTTTCCCCTCCCCTCCCCTCGCTGCACCTACGAAAATGATCTCACCTCTCACCCCTACGCCTCCACCTCCCTCCCTGCCTGGGTAATTATCTCTCACACCTTCCCTCCCACAGCTCTCCTCCCTCTACCCTCCCTTCCTCTCCACTCCCCTCCCTCCCTCCCTGCGCAAATCCTCTCCCTCCCTCCAGCGACCTCCCTCGCTCCCTCCCTCCCTGCGCAAATCCTCTCCCTCCCTCCAGCGGCTCCCACTCTCCCTCCTTCCCTCCCTGCGAAAATCCTCTCCCTCCCTCCAGCGACCTCCCTCGCTCACAACAGTCGCCCTCTTGACAAACTGCCATCTTCAGGAGCCTCTCGGAATTATTCGCTGTAAAAAAAGAAAAAAAAGAAACGGAGGTCATATTAGGCCGTAGCTTAGATCCCGAGGAGGAGCCCGCACTCGGATTTCGCCAGGACTTGTTTCGGAGGGAAGGGAAGGCTGTCCTGTTCTGTTCTGGTCCCTGGTGTTTCTTCTCTTCTTCTTTCCTTCGTTATCTTTATTTTTTTTTCTCTTCTGTTTCCTGGTGTTTCTTCTCTTCTTCTTGCCTTCGTTATCTTTATTGCCTTTTTTTTATTTTTTCTTCTCGCGTTTTCTCTCTCTGTCTCCGTTTCTCCTTCCTCCTTTTCTTTCTTCTCTGTTTTCTTTCTCTTCTCAGTTCCTCTCTCCATACTACTTCCCTCTCCTCTATACTTCTTCCTCATCCCTCCCTTCATTTCTTTCTTCTTCTCCCTCTCCCCTTTCCTTCCCCTATCCCTCTTCTCCCTCCTTCTCCTCCCCCTCTCTTTTTTCCCTTCTTCCAAATCTTCCCTCTTGCCTCCTCCGTCCTCTCGCCATTCCCTTCCCTCTCTTTTCTCCCCTTCTATCTCTTCCTCTCATTCTTCCCTCTCTTCCTCTCTCCTCTCCTCTCTCCTTCTTTCCACCTTCCGAACCTCACTACTTCTCCCTCCCCCATCCCTCTCCTTCCCCCCTCCGTTTTCTCTCCTTTCAATCTTCCTCCTCCTCCTCGTCCTCCCCATTACCCCCTCCCCCTCCCTCTCTTCCCATTACCCCCTCGTCCTCCCCACTCCCCTCTCACTCCCCATTACCCCCTCCTCCCCACCTCCCTCTCTTCCCGGCATTACCCCCCCCCTTCCCTCCCTCCCTCTCCTCCCATTACCCCCCTCCTCCCCCTCCCTCTCTCTCTCATTACCCCCTCCCTCCCCCTCTTCCTCTCTCTCCCATTACCCCCCCTCCCTCTCCCCCTCCCCTCCCCCTCCTCTCCTCCCATTACCCCCTCCCCTCCCCCCCTCCCTCTCCTCCCATTACCCCCCTCCTCCCTCCCTCTCTTCCCATTACCCCCCTCCCTGCCCTCCTCTCTTCCATTACCCCCCCCTCCCCTCCCCTCCCTCCTCCTCCCATTACCCCCTCCCCTCCCCCTCTCCTCTCTTCCCATTCCCCCCCCCTCACTCCCCCTCCCTCTCTTCCCATTACCCCCTCCCCCTCCCTCCCTCTCTTCCCATTACCCCCCTCCTCCTCCAACCCTCTCTCCCTTTCCCTCCCCTCCCTCTCCTCTCCCTCCTCTGCTTCCTATTACCCCCCTTCCCTACCCCTCACTCCTCTTCCCATTACCCCCTCCTCCCTTCCTCCCTCCCTCTCTTCCCATTACCCCCTTTCCCTCCCCTCCTCCCCCACCACTCTCTTCCCATTACCACCCCTTCCCCTCCCCCTCCCCTCTCACTCCCATTACCCCCTCCTCCCCCTCCCTCTCTCCTCCCATTACCCCCTCCTCCCTCCCTCACTCCCATTACCCTATCCCCATCCCCCTCCCTCTCTTCCCATTGCCCCCCCTCCTCCCCTCCCTCTCCCTCCCCATTACCCCCCACCTCCTCCCCCTCCCTCTCCTCCCATTCACCCCCCTCCTCCCCCCTCCCTCTCCTCCCATTACCCCCTCCTCCCCCTCCCTCTCCCCTCCCATTACCCCCCTTCCCCCCTCCCTCTACTCCCATTACCCCTCCCCTTCCCCCTCCCCTCTCTGTCCCATCCCCCCTCCCACTCCCCCTCCCTCTCCTCCCATTACCCCCCTCTCACCCTCTCCCCTCCCCACCTCCCCTCTCCTCCCAGTACTACCCCTCCTCTACTCCCTCCCTCTCCCTCCATTAGCCCCCTCCTCCCCCTCCCTCTCTTCCCGTGCCCCCTCCCCTCCCCCTCCTCCCCCTCCCTCTCTTCCCATTACCCCCCCCCTCCTCTCGTCCTCTCCCCCTCTCTCTTCCATTCCCCCCTCCCTCCCCTCCCCTCCCCCTCCCCCCTCCCTCTCCCTCCCACCCTCCCCCTCCCTCTCTTCCCGTACCCCCTCCCCTCCCCCTCCCTCTCCCTCCCATTACCCCCTTCCTCCCCTCCCTCTCTCACTCCCGTAGCCCCCTCCCTCCCCCTCCCTCTCTTCCCATTACCCCTCCCCTCCCCCCTCCCTCTCTTCCCCCACCCCCTCCTCCCCTCCCTCTCTTCCCATTACTCCCCTCCTCCCCTCCCTCTCTTCCCATTACCCCCTCCCCTTCCCCCCCCTCCCTCCCCCTCCCTCTCTTCCCATTACCCCCTCCCCTCCTCTCGTCCTCCCCCCTCCCTCTCCTCCTCCCTCTCATCCCTTTCCCCCCCCCCCTCCTCCCTCCCTCTCTCTTCCCATTACCCCCTCCCCCTCCTCCCCCTCCCTCTCCTCCCATGGAAAACCTTGCATTGTATATTTCCAAAGGCTTGTTTGGGAGGAAATACCCCCCCCCTCCCCCCTCGCCCACGTTTCTGACTGTCCTTCCTTCTGGCCACCGGAGTTAGGGTCGAGAATTCGCGTGTGTGTCTTGGTGGAAGGTAAGATCCAAATGTATGGATTTCTTAAAAAAAAAAAAAAAAAAAAAAAAAAAAAAAAAAAAAAAAAGAAAGAAAAGAAGAAGAAGAAGAAGAAGAAGAAGAAGAAGAAAAAAATACACTTATTCATTTTCAGGTAGATGAGTGATTGCAAATGTAGAAGAGTGAAAAAAAAGGCTTATAAAACCGTCGATATTTTTCATAAAAGATTTTTTCAATTTTTTTCTTATTCTCTCAGAAATATAAATCAACTCTGATGCCTGGGCTTGAAAAAAAGACGAAAAAAAGACAAAAAAGAAAAAAAAGACAAAAAAGACAAAAAAGACAAAAAAAGACAAAAAAAAGACAAAAAAGACAAAAAAAGACAAAAAAAAGACAAAAAAAGACAAAAAAAGACAGATTTCTCACGTGGCTTTCCTGTGAGACATCTTGTTTGTATTATTCTCAGAGTTCATCTTATCTTTATATTTGAAGTCGGTAGATTTTTTTTTTTGCTTCACTTTTATACGCGAGGGAGGATGAGGGGAAGGGGGGGTGAGGATGGAGGTCTGTGAGGAAGGGGTGGGGTGGGGGTTGAGGAGAAGGAGGGGCTGAGGGATGAGAAGGGGGCGGGGTGGGCGTTGATTAGGGAGAAGAAGAGGTGGGGGTCTGGGGATGAAGGATGAGGAGGTGAGGGTGGGGATTGGGGAGAAGGTGTGGGAGTGGGGGGATGAGGAGAAGGGGTAAGATTGGGGATGAGGACAGGAGTTGGGGGTGGGGGATGAGAATAGGGAGGTGGGGGTGGGGGATGGAGAAGGGGCGGGGGTGGGGCGTTGAGGGAGAAGGGGTGAGGGTGGGGGTTGAGGAGGAAGGGGTGAGGGTGAGGGTGATGATGGATAGGAGGAGGTGGGGGTGGGGAGATCGAAGATAGGAGAGTGGGGGTGGGGAGGATGAAGAAGGGGCGGGGGTGGGCGTTGGGAGAAGGGGTGAAAGGTGGGGGTTGAGGAGAAGAGGGTGAGGGTGGGAGGTTGAGGGAGAAAGAGGGTGAGGGTGGGGGATGAGGATAGGAGGTGAAGGTGGGGATGAGGAGAAGAAGGGCGGGATGGAGCGTTGGGAAGAAGAGGGTGGGGGTTGAGAATGAAGATAGGACGTGGAGGTGGGGTGGGGAGTTGAGGGAAGAAAGGGTGGGGATGAGGGTATGAGGATAGGAGAAGGTGAGGGTGGGAGATGATAAGGCGAGGGTGAGGCATTGAGAGAAGGGGTGAGGAATGAGGGCATGAGGATAGGTGGTGGGGGTGGGGGTGAGAGAGAAAGGGGTGTGAAATGGCGAGGAGTTAAGAAGTAAGGGTCGGGGTGAAGTTGAAGAAGGGGTGGGGTGATGGGAGTTGAGGAAGAGGGTGGGGTGGGGAGATGAGGTAGTGATGAGGTCGAAAAGGGTGGGAGGTGGGGATGAGGAAGCAAGGGTGGGAATTGGGGATTGAAGAGAAGGGGTGGGGTGGGGATTGAGAAATGGCAGTGGTGGCAGTGGGGAGTGAAGGAGAGTTTATTCATATTGGAGTCTCTATGTGTACTTTTTTAGAGGAATTTCCATCTTTGTCATTTTATTTGTTCCAATAGTGTGACCTTTTTTTTTTTGTCTTTTTTTTCAAATTTCTGAAATCGGTAAATATTCCCATGTGATTTAGAATCATTTCTAGTTAGATTGGCTTGAAAACTTTACTCCTTAATTCATAATTTCATCATCTATTCCAACAAACACGAGATACGTGTAAATGCACAAAAATAAACTTGCTTATCAACGTAAATACAAATATGAAAAAATACAGCAATTGAAACATTCTAACAATATACATGGAAGATGGACGTCTTTCATTCTATAGGTATAAACATACATTTGTGCAGGGTTATGCGCACACACACACACACACACACACACACACACACACACACACACACACACACACACACACACACACATATATATATATATATTGAGTGAGTTTGTATGTGTATATATATATAGCACATGCACACACACAACTATATATATATATGCATATATATATATATATAAATAAATATATGTATTCATAATATATATATAATATATATATGTATGTATATAGTATCATATATGATATATGCCTTACCTATGTACA
>NC_091553.1:48667838-48672838 GCF_042767895.1 Penaeus vannamei
CCCCTCCTTCTCCCTCCTCCTCCCTCGTCCTCCCTCACCCATCCCCTCCCACCCTTCCCCCCCCCCCCCCCCCCCCCCCCCCCCCCGTTCCTCAGGGATGAGAAGGAACCGACCTGGGCTGCCTTTAAGGTCGCGGTTGACGTGGTGTTCCGGTGGGAGTGTCACCCTTCCGTGTCTCGCTCCTCTCGCCACACGGGCACAGTTTGCTGACTTCGGGAGACTTTGAAGACGTGAAGGATGATGATTGGATTGGGAAAAAAGAGAGGAAGAGGGAGAGAGGAGGAGATAAAAGGGGGAAGGAGAGGAGGAGAGGAGAGAGGAGGGAGAAAGAGGAGAAGGAAGGCGGGAGGAGGATATAAAGGGGAAGGAGGAGGAAGAAGAAGGAGGATATAAAGGGGAAGGAGAGGAGGAGATAAAGGGAAGGAGGAGGAGATAAAAGCGGGAAGGAGAGGAAAGGGGATAAAGGGGGAAGGGAGGAAGGAGAGGGAAGAAGGAGGGAGGAGGAGATAAAGGAAGTGGAGGAGAGAGAGGAGGAGATAAAAGGGGGAAGGAGAGGAGGAGAGGAAAGGAGGAGGATAAAAGAGGGAAAGGAGGAGAGGAGGAGGGAAAAGGAAGAGAAGGAGATAAAGGGAAGGAGAGGAGGAGAGGAAGAGAGAAGGAAGATATAAAGGGAAGGAGAGGAGGAGGAGAAGAGAGGAGGAGATAAAAGGGAAGGAGGGAGGAGGGATGAGAGGAGGAAAAGAAGAGAGGTGAAGATAAAAGGGAAGTGGAGAGGAAGAGGGGAGGAGATAAAAGCAGGAAGGAGAGAGGGAAGGGGAGAGATGAGAAGATGAAAGAGGAAGGAGAGGAGGTGAGAGAAGAGGAGGAGATAAAGGGGAAGGATAGGAGGAGAGGAAGAGAGGAGGAGATAAAAAGGGGAGGAGAGGAAGGGGGATAAAAGGGAATATAAAAGGGAGATGGAGAGGACAGGGGAGAGAGGAGGAGAAGATAAAAGGGGAGGAAGGGGAGAGAAAGAAGAGTGAAGATAAAAAGAGAGGAAGAGGAAGAGAGGAGGAGATAAAAGGGGGAGGAGAGGAGGAGAGAAGAGAGCGCGAAGGAAAAGAATAGATAGAGATATGAGAAGTAAAAAGGGGAATGCTAGAAGGAGAGGAGGAAGAGAGGCGAAGAGGGGGAAGGAGAATAGGGGAGAGGGAAAGAAGTGAAGGAAAAGAAAGGGAGGAAGAGGGAGAGAGGTAAAGAGAAAAGAGGGAAATAAAAAAGAGGAAAATGATGAAGAATGATACTAAAAGAATAATGATTAAAATATGATTGGGATTATTGTTAACAGGGAAGATATCTATAGGCGATAGTAATGATAATAGGAATATAGGTGAACGAAGGAAAGCCATGATAATGTACTAGTTTATACCAATAAAAGTAATAATCATAAGTATGATAATGATAAAAATGATAACGATGACAATGATACTAATATTGATTTTGATTAAGATATTATCATTGTTAGTAACAGAAACATCGATAAAAGTAATGCTAATAATAATAATATTATAATAATAATGATAATGATTGTTACATTGGTAAAAGTAATAATCATTACTATGATAGTAATAATAATTAATAATGATACTGATAATGATGAAAGTAATAACAATAATATATCGATAATAATAAAAACGGTGATAAAACAAAAGCAACAACAATAACAATAATGTTGATAATAATGATAATAATACGAATGATAATGATAATGATTATGACGACGTTGATGATAATAATAATGATAATAATAATAATAATAATGATAATAATAATGATAATAATGATGATGATGACAATAATAATAACAATAATAACAATAATAATAACAACAACAACAACAACAAAAACAACAACAACAACAACAACAACTACAATACCAACAACAACAACAATAACAGCAACAACAATGATAATAATAGTAATAATAATAATAGTAATAATAATAATAGTAATAACAATATTAGTAATAATAATAATGATAATAAGAAGAATAGAAGTAACAATAAAAAAATCATCATCATCATCATAATAATAATAATTCTAATAATCATATTAATAGTAACAGCGCTGATAAAAGCAACAACAATGATAATAAATTCCTCCCTGGAATTCTCACCATTGACATATCTTCCCGTGCGTCCGATTATCCCAAAGAATTATTATTATTTTTTTTTATACACATTATCACAGAGGCAGAGCTTAAATAAATTAACATTCATACCCCCACTGATACAGAAATCCCATTAATACCAACAAAAAAAAAAAAAAGTATTGGCTCGAATTTTCATCATTGCAGTGCGAAATATATGAACCGAATCAGATCATATAGTTTATATGTTTTTTTTTTGTTTTTTGTTTTTTTGAATTTGATACAAATATAGGGATTGAACTTTCTATGTCTGGCCGGGTTTGTATTATATATCTCGATATTCATAAGCGCGATTTATTAAAAAAAAAAAACAATTATCGGGAGTGTATTCATGAATGATTTTGGATTTTTGTCAGCAATAATAATAATGATTATATTAATAATGATGTTAATAATAATGGTGATAATGATGATAATGATGATGATGATGATGATGCTGCTGATGATGATGATGAATTTTTGTCAGCAGCAACAACAATAAGGATTTTATTAATAATGATGATGATGATGATGATGATGATGATGATGATGATGATGATAATGATGATGATGATGATGATAATGAAAATGGTAATGGTCATGGTAATGATAATGATAATAATTTTGGTCATCATCATTATCATCACCATAATGATAATAAGAATTATAGTGTTAGTAATAATAATGATAATAACAATAACAATGACATGTGCAACAACAACAGCATCACTCGAGACAGCAATGATACTAATGATTATGACAAGACCAAAATCATCATCATCTTAATAATGATCATAATAATGATGATAATATCCATGATGATGATGAAATGGAAAAATCAACAACAACAACAAACAAAGCATTTGTAAATATGATAATAATTCGTCACGAAAATAAATTATATGAAAATATGATAATAATTCGTAGCGAAAATAATTTCTAGCAACCGAGTTATCACTTGAAAGGAGTAATACAGATGATATTACCAGAAAAAGATTAAATTCGGAGCAAGGAAAATATCCAATTAAATTGAGTTTTCAATTAGAAGGCTATCAGTTTGACGTCAGTTTTATATCTCTAAAAATAGTGACATGATATGACTTCCCTTAATCAGTCGTTTTACTTGATCGGCGAAAAAAAACAAAACATTATGAATCATATGATATACAATGATATATAATTACCTGTCTTATTTGATAGGAAAAAAAGGGAAAAAATATTATTATCTATATCAGAGGCATGGGCAGTATCATTAAAAAGGATTAATCATGTCAGAGACAAGTCCAGGATATGAAAAAATAACTTTTACATTATGAATCATATTAAAGACAAGATTAGAAAGAAAATACTTTTGAATTGTCAGTAATTTCAAAGACAAGGCTATAATAATAATATTAATGGAATTATATTAATAATCACACAGACAAATTCAGAATCTTAAAAAAATATATGTTTTACATTATGAATCATATCAAAGACAAGGCCAGAATCTTAATTAAAAAAACATTATGTTATGAAGAATTTCAAAAACAAAGCCAGAATCCAAAGAAAAAAATATATTATGAATAACTTCAAAGACAAGGCTAGAATTAATAAAAGAAAAAAAAATACATTTTGAATAATTTCAAAGACAAAGCCATAATCTAAAAAAAAAAAAAAAATATTACATTTTGAATAATTTCAAAGACAAAGCCAGAATCAAAAAAATAAAAAATAAAAACCTACTACATTTTTATCATTCAAATCAAAGACAAAACCAGAATCTCTACTGAAATATATAACGCAAACTTCACAAATCCTATTCCCAGCGGATGTTATTTGATCGAAAGGACTTATTCCCCGTATAAAAAAGGGAGAAAATGGACCTAAGGTGCTCATTATTTCTTGCTAGATTTTAAAACATGTTCAGTATTTTAACATTTTCTTCCCACGAGGCATTCGCCGCTAATGACCTCAGCTGTTGGCGCGGCTGATGATTTTGAATAATTAATCAGTCAATCTTCTAGTTTGTTTTGGGTTCCTTTGTCTTCGTTGTCTGTGTAAATTAATAATAACAATAATAGAAAGAGTAATAATAACATTATCAATAGTAATGATGATAATAAATATAATGATGATAATGGTTATAGTGATAATAATGATAATAATACTAATGGTGATAGTGATAATAATGATAATAATAATAATGGTGATAGTGATAATAATGATAATGATGATAATGGTTACAGTGATAATTATGATAATGATAATAATGGTGATAGTGATAATAATGATAATGATGATAATGATGATAGTGATAATAATGATAATGATAATAATGGTGATAGTGATAATGATAATGATAATAATGGTGACAGTGATAATAATGATAATGATAGTAAAAGTATAGTGATAATAATGATTATACGGACATACACATACACAGAAATAAATACATATCTATGAGTCTAGACGCATATCTACCGCATAAACAGATAGATAGATATATATTCATCTGGTAGACAGGTGTATATGGATGTCTGTTTATACGAATATAATAATACTAATGATAATAATAATGATGATGATGATAATAATAATAATAATAATGATAATAATAATAATAATAATAATAATAATAATAATAATAATAACAATAATAATAATAATGATGATAGTAATAATAATGATAATAATAATAATAATAATAATAGTAATAATGATAGTAATAATTGTAATGATAATGTGTACTATATAGTAAGGATAGTTATATAAATGATATGGTAATAATAGTAATGATATAATGATAATAATATGATGGTAATAATGATAATAATATGATGGTAATAATGAT
>NC_091553.1:48712838-48715338 GCF_042767895.1 Penaeus vannamei
GTCTGTACTGCCACTTTCCTTGGGCCCTCAGGTGGGGTGGGGTGGGGTGCAGAGGTGGAGAGTGGGGGGGGGGTCTGTACTGCCACTTTCCTTGGGCCCTCGGGTGGGGTGGGGTGGGGGTGGGGTGTGGGAAGGGGATGGGGTGGGGGTGGGGGTCTGTGCTGCACTCTCTTTGCTTTTGTCTGTCTGCTTGTCTGGTTTATCGGCGTGTCTTTTGTGTCTGTCTTTCTGTGTGTTCTTGTCTGTCTGTCTGTATTTATTTCTCTCTTTTTGTGTTTCTGTTTCTGTCTGTTTCTTTCTCTCTCCATCTCCTATTGTTCAACTATTATTAATAATATTCTAATTATTCTAATGATATCAGTAACTGTAACAACGAAAACAAGTATCACACACACCCACACACACAAATAAACAGACACCACACACACACACACACACACACACACGAATACACACACACACACACACAGACACAGACACACGCACGCACACACAGACACGAATACACAGACACACACACACACACACACACATGCACACCCAGACACACACACGCACGCGCACACACAGCCACACACACACACACACACACACGCACACAGACACAGACACACACACACATACACACACAGACACACACACACACACACACGCGCACACACACACACAGACACACACACACACACACACAGACACACACACACACACACACACGCACACCCAGACACACACACACATACACATGCACACCCAGACACTCACACGCGCGCAGCACAAACGAACGACGAAAACACACACTAGTAACGATAAGAATTACATCTTATTATAGAAATTAAAGTGAATTACATTAAGCATTATCATTTCACAGGACATGGAGGGTGATGTGAAGTTAAACGATGAAAAAGTGAATCTAGCATAGGGTTTCATCTCTGCTTATGCGTATGGAGTATGCATGTATGTGTGTGTATATACATACATATATATATATATATATATATATATATATATATATATATATATATATATATATGTAGAAAAGGTATGAATGAGACTGGATATCTTCACAACTCAAGAGATGTATTTGACCGGTTTCGATTACGTCTTCATCAGAAATACATAATCGAAACCGGTCAAACCATCTCTACTAGTATTCAATGAAGATATCAGTCTCATTCGCCACCTTTCTTTACATTTGTCAACATGGATACGTTTCATATATATATATATATATATATATATATATATATATATATATATATATATATATATATATGCACATACATACATATATATAGATAGAAAGATATGTATATGTATATTCATATGAAAGATGGAGCTTCGAATCCCAACCGCCGTTGCAAGAGACTTGCAAGACACTCTAACCACTGATATATATATATATATATATATATATATATATATATATATATATATATATATATATATATATATATATATATATGAAACGTATATCCATGTTGACAAATGTAGAAAAAGGTTATGAATAGAGACTGGATATCTTCCACAATACAAAGAGATGTAATTTGACCAGGTTTTTCAGTTACGTCTTCATCAAAGGAAATACATGTATTTCTGATGAAGACATAATCAGAAAACCGGTCAAATCTACATATCTTGTATTGTGAAGATATCCAGTCTCGTTCATACCTTTTCTACATATATATATATATATATATATTAAATGAGAGATTAACAGACAGACAGACAGACGGAGAGAGAGAAAGAGAGAAAGGGAAGGAGAGAGAGAGAGAGAGATAGAGAGAGAAAGAAAGAAAGAGAGAGACGCAGACAGACAGTGAGAGAAAGGGAAGGAGAGAGAGAAAGAGAGAGAGAGAGAGACAGACAGACAGACAGACAGAGAGAGAAAGAGAGACAGACAGACAGACAGACAGACAGACAGAGACAGACAGAGAGAGATTGAGAGACAGACAATGACACCCACGCACACACAGAAAGAGAGAGAGAAAGACCCAAAAAGCACAAACGGAGGAGAGGGGGAAAGGGATGGCGATAGCGAGGCAAATACCGCGAGAGGAGGAGACGAACCTCCCGCGATATAATCCTCAAAATACCAACCTGCCTTTGCCAGTTATTGCTTCGTGCATCCTTACTCTCCCCTCCTCTTCTCCCCCTTCCTCTCTCTTCTCCTTTCCTCTCTCCTCCTTTCCTCTCTCTTAAATATTCTCCCACCCTGCTCTCCCATTCCTCCTCTCTCCTCTGCTATCGTCTCTCTTCTCCGCTAATGGCCTCTCTCCTCCCCCTAATCCTGACATCTCCTCCTTTTCCTCTGCTTAAATATAAATAATAATAAATAAACCCTCTCCCTTCCTCTCTCCTTTCCCTTCCTCTCTCCCTTCCTCTCTCCGTCCTTTCCTCTACCCTCTCTGGCTTCCCTCTCTCCTCCCCCTTCCTCTCTCCTCTTTTCCTCTTTCATCTCCCTTTCCTCTCTCCTCGTTTCCTCTCTCCTAACCTTCCCTCC
>NC_091553.1:48720338-48730338 GCF_042767895.1 Penaeus vannamei
CGAGAAAGAGAGAAAGAGAGAGAGAGAGCAGAGAGAGAGAAAGAAGCAGCTAGAGAAAGAAGAGATCTGCCTCCCCCCTCACCACCGAAGAATCGTCCACATCCACATGAACCAAAAAAAAAAAAAAAAAAAAAAAAAAAAAAGAAAAAAAAAAATCCCCAACGCCCACCGCCCGTTTTACGAATCGCTTCGAGAAAGAGCCGCCCATAAACCCACGCGGGCGCAGGCGTTCCCACTCTTCACCGCCGCGCCACAGCAGTCCATAGAACGGTACTGGTCGCGTTGGATGGTTTAAAGGAATAGGTCGTTATAGGCAGTGCGAGGCGGTGAGGAGAGGAAGGGGGGGGGATGAGGATGGGCCAGAGAGGGGGGGAGGGTGACGGATGGGTAGGGGGGAGGGGTGACGGATGGGTAGGGGGGGAGGGGTGACGGATGGGTAGGGGGAGGGGGTGACGGATGGGTAGGGGGGAGGGGGGGCATTTTCTGCTTCACTTTTTTTTTTTCTTTTCTCTCTGCTCTTCTCTCTTCCTTTATCTCTCGTTTTCTCCTTTCCTCTCTCTTTCTCTCCACTTTTTTTTCTTTTCTCCTCTCTCTCCCTTTCTCTCTCTTTATTCAGCCTTCCCGACATCTCTTTATTCTTCAATATATCTCTCCAGTCAAAACAACCTTTCCATACCCCTCATTCTCTCATTATTTTTTTTCTTTCTCCTTCTCGTCTTCCTTTCCTTCATACGTTTCCTCCCCATCTCCCCCTTTTCTCCCCCCCCTTATGACCTTTTTCCTCTCCCCATCACCTCCCTTTCTCTCTTCCCTCTAAATTCCCTCTAATTCCTCCCCCTTTCTCCACTCAGCCTCTCTCTCTCTCTCTCTCTCTCCTCTTTCTCTTTTACCAGGTCTCTCCCTCTCTTCCCCCTTGGATTCCCCAAGTCCCCTCTCTCCCCTCTCCTTTTAAGCTCCTCCCCTCCCCCTATCCCTTCCCTCTCTCTCTCTCTCTCTCCCCTTCCCCTCCTCTACATCCCTTTCCCTCTTACCTTCCCCCTTCCCCCCTCCCTCTCATCTTCCCCCTTCTCCCCTCTCTCCTCCTTCCCCTCCCCCTCTCTCTGCCTCCCTTTCCCACTTACCTTCCCACCCTCACCTCTCTTACTCTCCTCCACCTCCCTCTCCCTCTCTCCTCCTTTTCCACTCTTACCTTCCCCTTCCCCCTCCCTCTCTCATCTTCCCCCTTCTCCCCTCCCCTCTCTCTCCCCTTCCCCCAACCCAACCACCCACCCACCCCTCCTCCCCACTACCAACACAGCAAGCCAAAACCGCGACAGAGAACACGCCATTCTCGCCCTTACCGCTCCGCCTCCTGCATAACGCTTGACACGATGGATCCCTCGCCACTGACACGGATCCTGGACAGTGCTCGTCCTGGCAGCTGTGGAGGAGGGGATACTTACTTATTTTTTTTTCTTGTATTATCTTTCTTTCTTTTCTGTCTGTCTTTTGTTTTCTTTTTTGTCCCTTTTTGTTCCTTTTCCTTTTCTTTTCTTTTTGTTCCTTTTCCTATTCTGTTTATGTACTATTATCTTTCTTACTTTCTTTCTCTTCTTTTCTTTTTGTTCCTTTTCCTTTTCTGTTTATGTATTAGTATCTTTCTTTCGTTTCTTTTCTTTTTTTCTTGTATTATCTTTCTTTCTTTCTGTGTGTTAATTTCTTTTCTTTTTGTTCCTATTCCTATTCTGTTTATGTATTAGTATCTTTCTTTCTTTCTTTTCTTTTATTTCTTGTATTATCTTTCTTTCTTTCTGTCTTTTATTTTATTTTTGTTCATTTTTGTTCCTTCTCCGTTTCTGTTTATGTATTAGTATCTTTCTTTCATTTTTTTTCTGTATTATCTTTCTTTTCTTTCTGTCTTTTATTTTTTTTTTGTTCCTTTTTGTTCTTTTTCCTTTTCTGTTTATGTATTAGTATCTTTTTTTTCTGCATTATCTTTCTTTCTGTCTTTTATTTTCTTTTTGGTCCTTTTCCTTTTCTGTTTATGTATTAGTATCTTTCTTTCTTTTCTTTTCTTTTTTTCTGTATTATCTTTCTTTCTTTCATTTTCTTTTTTTGTTCCTTTTTTTTCCTTTTCCTATTCTGTTTATGTATTAGTTTTTTTTTTTCTTTTCTTTTTTTTTGCATTATCTTTCTTTCTGTCTTTTATTTTCTTTTTATTCCTTTTCCTTTTCTGTTTATGTATTATTATCTTTCTTTCTTTTATTTTCTTTTTGTTCCTTCTCCTTTTATTTTTATGTATGATCTTTATTTCTTTTTATATTTGCTTGTCCATTTTCCTTTTATGTTTATGTTTTATCTTTCTTATTTTTTCT
The DNA here is from genome assembly GCF_042767895.1 of Penaeus vannamei. NCBI lineage: Eukaryota > Metazoa > Arthropoda > Malacostraca > Decapoda > Penaeidae > Penaeus > Penaeus vannamei. The sequence continues at coordinate 48,722,693 of NC_091553.1, forward strand.
TTTTTCTTGTCTCTTCGTCTTTTATTTATCTTATTGATTTTATTACTATTATTGATTTTATTATTATCATTATTTATTATCATTATCATATATTATTATCATTTACTTTGGTAAAATGGGATTATAATCTTTTATTTTCATCTTTGCTTCGTTCACTCCTCCCCCCCCCCCGTCCCTTTATATTTATCAATTAACTTATTCTTGTCTCTGATAAAATGGGATACGTATGTATTTATTTCCTATTTCTCCTATTTTTTCCCTCTTCTCCTTCTCACTGTTTTTTTTTTTTCCTTTTTTTCTAGCCTCTCCTCCTTCTCACTTTTTTTTTCCTTTTTTTTTCTAGCCTCTCCTCCTTCTCACTTTTTTTTTTTCCTTTTTTTCCTTTTTTTCTAGCCTGCGTCAAGACAACATCGTAAAAAAGCCATCGTTATTTGCGTGCTTTGATGGCAATGCTGTTGTAAAATTGAAATACTGTTTAGTCTTCGGAGTCGGTTGCGGCGACGGAAGGCCGCTGTGGGGTCCTTTATGCTGTTATTGCTGGTTTTGTTGTTACTGCTTCCGCTATTTTATTGAGTTTTGTCATTATTATTATTATTACAACTATTATTATCATTATCATTAACATCAGTCATCATCCTCATTATTATAGTTACAATATATATATATATATATATATATTTATATAGATATTCATATATATATTTATATATATGTATATATATATATATGTATATATATATATGTATATATATATATATATATATATATATATATATATATATATATATATATATATATATATATATATATTTAAGTGTGTGTGTGTAATTACACACACACACACACACACACACACACACACACACACACACACATATATATATATATATATATATATATATATATATATATATATATTAATATATATATATATATATATATATATATATATATATATATATATATATATATAATTAATATATATATATATATATTAATATATATATATATATATATATATATATATATATATATAATTAATATATATATATATATATATATATATATATATATATATATATATATATATATATATATATATATATATATACATATACATATATATATGTGTATACATATATATACACATTTATATACTCACGCACACACACACATATATACATTATAATTTCACTGTCGCTAAGAAGGCGTCCAGGCGGGGTCACGCCTCTTGTTTAACTGATCAGCGAAGCAATCTAAGTTTCGCTGGCTTCATCTTGGTCTCCGCCGCGATTAGCATAAAAGTTTACGGGCGATTCGCATCTAAAAGTGGCTCGTACTTCCTTCACCTAAAAACGAGCCCGATTATTTCCTTGAAACCAATTTGTCTTCATAGATTCAACGAGTTCTAAGGATGAGCCGTATTCATGTTGACAAATGTGGAAAGGTATGAATGAGAGCGAATATCTTCACCATACAAGAGATGTATTTAACCGGTTTCGATTACGTCTTCGTCAGAAATACATGAATATCTGATGAAGACGTAATCGAAATACATCTCTTGTATTGTGAAGATATTCGTTCTCATTCATACCTTTCCACAAGAGTTCTAATGAGTTGGGGATGAATTGGTGCTGAAATGCTGCTGTTATTTGTGTGGTGTTGGCGTCACGGGGATTGTGAAAAGGAGGAATCTATGGTTCTTTGGTTTTAACTGTCTGCTTGTATTTCTACTCTAGTTATCATGAGTACTCTTATTCATTTTCCTGTTTTCATGATTCTAGCAGACTTATTTATTATGATTGTTACCATTTTCTATTAATTTTCCTGTTTTATAATTCTAGCAGAATTATTTACTATGATTGTTACCATTTTCTATTAATTTTCCTGTTTTTTTTTATTATAGCAGATTTATTTATTATGATTGTTACCATTTCTATTAATTTTCCTGTTTTTATGATTCTGGCAGATTTATCTATTATGGTTGTTACCATTTTCTTTACTACTAGCATTATCAATATCATTTTTATCATTGTCTTCTTTCTCTATGGGTAAACGTTTTATCCTCAAAGAGATGTGAAGCAGTGGTTGATCTGCTTAAGTAAGTGTTGAGTACTTGCTTGCATTCCTGCTTGCGGTCGACACTGCTAGCTTGTCTTCTGTGAAAAAATGAAACTGCTCTACGTGATCCTCGCCTGGCAATACATAGTCTCTCTCCCTCTTTCATTATGACTTCAACATTGCTCCTTCTTCGGATTACAAGTGATACCTCGATACCTGGAGGACCTAGGGTACACTGCTGAGGATACACTAGGATACACTGGAGGCCCTAGGATACACTGCTGAGGATACACTAGGATACACTGGAGGCCCTAGGATACACTGCTGAGGATCTCGGGCCGGGCGTCAGGAGGCCCTAGGGATGGAGAGCCATGGACTACCCAAGTGAGGAGTGAGTGTTGGGCCAGTTCCTGTAGCCGAACCCGATGAGCAGTTGGTGGTGTTGGGGAGGCAGTCGTCGCCAGTCTGCAGGCTTCGGAGACCCACTGGCAGTTGACCAGTTACGACACACACACACACACACACACACACACACACACACACACACACACACACACACACACACACACACACACACACACACACACACACACACACACACACACACATATACATATATGTATACATATACATATACATATGTATACGTATACATATACATTTATATATACAAATATGTGATCATATATTATGTACATTCAAATATTCACATATATCTACACACACAAGCACACCTACACGCCTACAGCCAATATTCATACATCTTTACGTACACACCCTAATTCATGCACAGCGTATGATCGTACCACAATCATACTACCAATAACACCCTCTCGTTCTGTCAACATGGCCATTCTCTTCGCATAAACCATATTCACGCAAGCCACAACCGCCTTTAGTGTCAACGTTATAGCACTTCATTGCCTCTTCCAAAAACTCTTCTCACCTTTACATCAGCGTTTCAACCGAAAGAGCGGCTTCTGACTGACACACAAAGGCACGTATTCACACAAAGGGAAAACAATAGAGGAAAATAAACATTCAAAAGCCGATTATATAAACATTTTTATATGTACGTTATTATATAAGTTATATAGACAATGAGAGAAAAAAGGGATGGGGTAGTTTATGTAAAAGCAGAGATGCACTGATGGATAAATATACACTGAAACATACAAATCCACACGTATGGATAAACACACAAACACACACATACACACACACTCTCTCTCTTTCTCTCTCACACACACACACACACACTCTCTCTCTCTCTCACACTCTCTCTCTCTCATTCTCTCCATCTCTCTCTCTCTCTCTCACACACACGCACACACATACATTTTCACACACACACACTCACACCCAAAAACACACTCCCCCTCCCTCCCCCACCCCCTACCACCAACACACACAAAAGCCCCTCCCCCCTCCCTCCCACCCCAGACTTACCCCTCCATAATTCGTATTCCTCCCACTCTTAACTCTCCATCTTTCTCCCATAAACTCGATTACGAAATGACTCTCCCTCATTACGTCACGCCCAACGACACTCGCGGCTTTTCTTGTTCTTGGAGATTAAACTCAGTTATGACAAGGAGAAGGAGATCGTAGGAAGGCGCGTGGGATTCGCTTTGGAGGGCTTATTGACGTGTGGAATGGCGTGTTGCGTGGTGGTGGGGACGGCCTCGTGGGATAAGGCTTTTTGTTTATTCATTTCTGTTTTTTTTTTGCTTATTATGGTTTTTATCATGTCTTGTTCTTAGTTTCAACGTATTATTTTGTTTATTCATTTCTTTTTTTTTTTGCTTATTATGGTTTTTTTTCATCATTTTTTGTTCTTAGTTTTTACGTATCTTTAGGGTTATTGTTTTTTTTTCCTCTTCTTTTTTTTGTTCTATTTTTTCTTCTTCGTTTTATTCTGCTTCTTTTTCTACTTCGTTGTCTTCTTCTTCTTCGTCTTTAATGATAGTAATAATTATAACAATGATAGTAATAATAATAATAACAAGAACAGTATTAGTAATGATCATGGCGATGATAATGATAATGGTGATAATAATAATAATTATAATAACTGTATTTATAATAATGATAGTACTAGTCCTGTTATTAATGACGATGATGACGATAATAGTTATAATAATAATGATGATAGTAATAATAATAATAATGATAATAATAATAATAATAATAATAATGATAAAAATTATATAATACTTATAATAAGAACATGATAATAATACTATTACTGCCATTAATGACGATGATCAGAACAATAATAGCAGTAATTAAAGTAACTTCCTTTTTCCCAATGACAAAATAATGATGATAATGATTATCATAATGATAATAATAATAATAATAATAATAATAATAATAAATAATAGTAAGAATGATAATAATAATTATGATAATAATAGTTAAGTATTTATAATGACAATGATAACAATGATATTAATAACGATAAGGATGATAATAATAATAGTAATAACAATAATAATGATGTTGATAATAATAATAATGATAATAATAATAACAATAATAAATGATAATAATAATAATAAAAAAAAATAATACTAATAATGATGAAAACATCAATAATATATTTATTGCAGTATTAAAAACAACAAGGACAACGACAATAATTAGAACAACAATAACAGCAGTAGTAATAACAATGATAATAATAACAAAACAATAACAACAATAATCAAAATAATACTACTAATAGTAATAATAATAAAAACCGACTCAGAATTCACCTTTTACCAGAAATGGAATTTTCTCGCTACACTTCAGTGCTAAACATAGTCATTACAAGAATATACTGTAAATCGATGCAGTATATATGCATATGTACGTGCTCGCCCGCTAACACACACATACACATGCACACACACACACACACAGACACAGACACAGACACAGACATACACACACGCACACACACACACACACACACAAACTCACATACACACACAAACACAGACACACAAACACACACGCATATCCACACACACACACAACACACACACACACACACAAACACACACACACACACACACACACACAAACAAATATCTCCATCTAATCCACATTTACATCCATCACTTCTATATCCATGCTCACTTTACGTCCAACCCAATAGCCAAATTTCACCCACCAAACTTCAACCACAGCCACACCACAAATTACTGCCATTTTTACCGCAAACATTTCCGCCACAAAAGCCGATTCTCAAATGCCACACACCACCACAAAACAGCCAATCACACACCACGTTCTTGGGGGTATGAACTGCTTTTACATTCGCTTTCGCTTTCATCATTGCCTATATAAGATTTATTGAAGAGTGATCCCTCTCTTTATAGCGTGAGCGATGGTGCCTCTCGGGCGGTGCCAAATGAGAGTGAAGTCGGTGGTGTAAAGAAAGAGAAGAAAAAAAGAAAAGAAGAGAGAGAGAGGGAGAGAGAGAGGGAGGGAGGGAGGGAGGGAGGGACGGAGGGAGGGAGAGAGGGAGGGAGGGAGGGAGAGAGAGAGAGAGGGAGGGAGAGAGAGAGGGAGGGAGAGAGAGAGAGAGAGAGAGAGAGAGAGAGAGAGAGAGAGAGAGAGAGAGAGAGAGAGAGAGAGAGAGAAGAAGAAGAAGAAGAAGAAAAGGGAGGAGGAGTAGAAGGAGAAGAAAAAGAAGAAGAGCAGGGAGGAGAAGAAGAATCATCCGAAAAAGGTATTTCGGAGTTTATTACATAATTTGGATCTTCAAAAGAAGTCCAATAATTACTTGATACTGTGAAGAAAAAGATTAAATAATATTTCGTTATTATCTTTATCATTTATGAATTTCTTGATTATCATTAGACCTATAGATAGGATTATTTTATAAGCCGCATTCATCTACCCATTTACAAAATCATTCTTTTATCAATTTGACAATTCTCTGAAAAGTTTCTGGCTACACGTAATGAAATATGAATTAGCTATCTATGGCTGATGGACCCCTTTATTACAAGTTTGGTCGTGAAATAAAGTAAATTGATGGGTAATAATCAAGATACTATGATACACAATTCTTCTCTCTCTCTCTCTCTCTCTCTCTCTCTCTCTCTCTCTCTCTCTCTCTCTCTCTCTCTCTCTCTCTCTCTCTATATATATATATATATATATATAAGTGTGGGCGAGATGTTTGTTCTAGTTTTATGGACGGGTGTAATATTCATGTTTGTATGTTTGTTTATGTTTTATGTTTGTGGATGTAGTATTTATGTGTTTATGTGTGGATGTGGTATATATAATTGCTAATTTTTGTGAACGAAATAAACAAAATTGCGAGACATACCTCAAAAACAAATAGAATGAAAAATAAGTAGAATGATATGTAACAAAATAGATAAATATATATATTAGATACATGAATAGATGAATTAATTAATGAATACATAAATGACTCAAATCAATGAATACATGAATAAGTTATTCAAATAGATAGATAGATAATTAAATGGATAAATAAATATATGAATCAATAGACAAAGAATTAAATAAAAAGATACCTAAACAGACATATGAATAAATAAATCGGAAAATAAACGACCAGACACACGTATTAACATGTGATAGAAATAAAAAAAACAATTATAAAATCTCAAAGCCTTTTAATTGCAAAATGAAGTACAAAGTGAGAGACTCGAAATAAAATCCAAAACTGGAACGACCGGAAGAGCAATTTAATCCCGTTAACGAGGCCGTCGCGTCATTAAAATTATTACAGGCTGCAATTACAGTAAATTCAGGTGATAAACGTTTGCATAATGCAATAGGAAAAACCGAGGATGTTTATTTTTTTATCGTTTATTTACAGGAAGCATTTATTGAGATGGATGTGGACGAAATATATGGATCATAAATTTCTCTGATATAATGATAGATTTCTGAAAGGAATTAATGATGGATTGAGGGTCTGATGTTAATTCCCCCCCCCCCTCTTAATTACAGAAAACAAATCTATTCGAATGTATGTGTCGAGATATATGGATGATACATTTCTCTGATGTAATGTCAGGAATTAATGAAACCTGCACTGAATGTGTTACAACAAATTTTTTTTTTTTTTTTTTTTTTTTTTTTTTAATCAAAGCCTATGGTTAATCGTTTTAACGTTTGTGAACATATTCTCTATTCAAATGGAATTAATTTAGTTATATCACGGATCATAAAGTAATAGTAGAAATACTCTTACTAATACAAGCAATAATAATAATAATAATAATGATAACAATAATAATGATGATGATAATGATAATGAAAATAATAATAACAATAACAATAATGATGATAATAAAGAAGATACTAATAATGATAATAATAAGGGCAATAATAAGAAAGATAATGGAGATGAGGATAATCATGATGATAATAATACTGGTGAAATAAATAATGATGATAATGATATTCATAAAAGAAATGATGATAATGAGGATAATAGTAACGATAGTGATAATGATAATGATAATAATAATAACAATAAGATTGATAATCATGATGATAATATTAATAGTAATAATGATAATGATAATAATGATAACAAAGAT